>NC_056737.1:1415282815-1415407815 GCF_019279795.1 Protopterus annectens | reverse complement strand
CTTGGAAGCTGTGCAGACAGTAGAACAAGGGCGGAGCTGCAGGAAGAGACTGGTGGCAAATTCTGAAGAAGAGATTGCAGACAGGCCTCTTCCTGGCAAGAAGGCTAGAAGGACAAATAAAAGAGATACCTTAGGCCAAAGGTCATTCCTATACCACCAGAGGAAGCACCACTGGAAATGGATAGTAATGACTCTTGGAGGGGCACTAGAGTCAGGGTTAAGTGACAGAGGCCAGTCCCCTGAGGAATATTTGGAAGAGTTTATCAATTCATTGCCAGAAGGAATGGTTAAACTATTTGACCTTGCCTTAGAAAGGAATTGTGGCACCACAACAGTTTTCTCTCCAGGAGAGGTAGGGGGGGCCAATTTGGGGCAGGATGCTCTTCCACCCTAACCCAATATACAGAGGGGGGGGGTCTGAGACCATCAGTACTTTGAGGGATAGTGTCTTTCCTTATCCAGATAATTGTGTTGCTCAGTTCTTGTCCCTCATGGCTACATTGAACCTTTCAGTTTCCAAGCAAATCCCAAGAATAAAAGACATCCCTGATCAGTATCAGTAAGAAACTAAGGTCCCTCATAAAATCCTCCAAGGCTAACTTCAAAAGAAAAATAGCCAAAGATTCGAAAGATAACCACAAAGCCTTCTTTAGCTATGTCAAGAATTTAAGTGGCAACTCGCAGATATGCTCTGAGCTAGTGCAAAATAGCACAAAATATACTGAACCACTGATATTGCCAACATCCTGGCAAATAGATTCAGTGCAAACTTCACCCCCCTCTCACCCCCAAAAGGGCCCACAACAATACCAGAAAATTAGACTAGATCCAGGCCTGCTGAATCTAGTTTGTTTGTATAACTTAAGCACTAATCCAGGCATTCTTCAAAGTATTCAATTGTATTTATTACTGCTTGGTAGTAACTTGATTAAAGTGTAGCTATCATTCTGTCTTTTGGATTAAGCACTTGGGCTTCAGACCAGTTGTTTTACATTAGGAAGGTTTGTGGCCTGCACTGTGGTGGCAGGACAGGTGGCTTACATCCTTCTAAGGTGGGAACTGCTGATTGAGGGCTCAGTGTCTGTTATTCTAAAAGTGTATTAGTTCTGGTTTAAGCACTTGGGCTTCAGGCCAGTTATTTTACATTAAGAAGGTTCGTGGTCTGCACTCTTGTGGGAGGAGTGGCTGGACTCTGCCCTTCTGAGCTGGGAATTTCTGGTTAAAGGCTTATAGTGCCTGCATATTTCAACTGTTTCTTACTGTAATTGGTACACCTTGTTTGCTGTAGTCCTCTCTTAAAACCTAGTTGCCTCGTGGTTTTGGCGTCCTTTCAGGCTTGTTGGCTGTTGGTGAAGCACCCACCAAGAGGAGAAAACGCTGAGAGAAGAAAGGAGCCACTTTTGAAATTTTAAGAATTTTTCCTCTGTTTATTTGCTAAGTTTTTCTGCATAGTTGCCTAGTTTGAGCATTTTCTGGCTTGTTAAACTTGATTTCTGCATTAGTAGCTGTATTTAGAGCACAACCAAAAGCTGTTTACTGAATTTCCTGTTTGCCCTTAATTTTAAAATTGTTTTTTTCTCAAAACTTGATTATTTTCTGTCTTTGGCCTAGCACTCTTGTGTGGGGTCATTTACTGTACTGTTATAACTTGATATTACTTGTGTACCTCTGCTACCTCTGAAAAAACAAAAATAAAAAAACAATCTTGCTTTTTTCCCACTTTTCTGAGATTTAAAAAAGTTCAGTTACAGGCTTGCTGTTCTTGAACTGTTTGTAAGTTTCTGTGAGGCCATTTTTGCTTGGGCTAAAGGAAAGTCTCTCTGTTGATCAGTGGCAGTGAAAAACATTGAGCAGCTTCCCTGCCCCCCGTGGGAGTGGTTACTGACTTGAAACTGTAGTTTTATTGGCCGTTTTGGGTCAATTCCTGGCTCTTTCCAGCCCCTGCTATCAAGCACGCTTTAGCGCGGAGTTGCCACTAGAGAAGCATCGGGCAGTGCCGGTTTAACAAGGCTGAACTTTTTCTGGCTCCATAAAGTCTGTTCTTCATTTTTGCCTTAGAACTGCTCTACTAGTAATCTAAACAGTATATCCCTTAACTAAAATGCAGCACTTGTTCCTAAAGCTTTTTTTTTTTTTCTCCAAAAAAAAGCTCAGCACTGTCTTAAAAGCATCTTCTTTTCAGGTTTAGCACTTCTGTATTATACAAAGTCCCTCACTAGCGAACCCCCCCCCCAGGAGTACCCACTTCCTTACTAAGTCCTCTCTTATTCAGTTACACCCCTAACTTCTTAATTTCTCTAGCATGTCGAAGGGCCAGATGCTGGCATCCTCCCCTGTCCAGTTGGTGAATCTGGGAATATTGAGGCAATGTTACAATTGCCTCATGTACACAGACAACCCTCTCCTCCTCCCACATAACACAAATACTTGCGAGAGATGCAGCTATTTGGCCAAACTGGAGGCTGAGCTCTCTCAACTCAGGACTGGCAAGACCAGACAGGAGGAGAAGGCAACTACACACACCACAAAACCAGTCTCACATAAAGCTATCACAACAATGAATCAAACACATAAACACACAAAGACATACTCGGAGGCTCTGAGCAAAAATTTACCTAAATGGCAGAGGCCTCCAAAGCAGACACCCAAGCAACTGCCACCTCATGACACACCACAGGCAACACATAAACCACAAAATCAGTGTGCAAAGCAGTCACAGCCCTTAAGGCCAAATACAACACCAAACATACTTTTCATAGGTGACTCCATAGTCAGACACACTGATGTCCCACTCACCAGGCTGAACAAGGAGAGGGTCACAGTAAGCTGCCTATCGGGTGCTAGAATCCACCACATAACACAAGCACTTGGGTCACTCCACAGCAAGTACAAATATGACACAGTCATTGTCCATGCTGGTGTGAACGACCTGAGACGTACCTCCCTGGACTACATGAAAAGAGACATAGAGGAGCTCTCTGATTATGTAGCCCAGGCAGGTATGACCCTGACCCTGAGCAGTATCCTTCCTTCACCAAGAATGATGCCACAACATAGAGACAAGATGATCAGCTTTAACAATTGGCTTAATTTCTGGTGTCATTCAAAGGGGATCCAGTGTCTGTTTGCCTGGGATGACATGCTTGACAAGCCATGCTGCTCAAGGGATGGCTTGCACCTGTCACCCTGGGATTCGGATATTGGCTAAGGCTCTTGCCACCTCCATAGTGCCTTTTTTAGGCAAGGCTCAAATTCTAAACCTACCACCCTAGAAAACAAAAATGGGAAGAAACTAAGGGTAATGCTGCTCAATGCCAGAAGTCTAAATCTCAAAATGCCCGCACTCGAGGCCCTTCTCAGTATGGAGAACATCGATGTCTGTGCTGTAACTGAAACCTGGTTCAAGGCTCCTGAGAGCACCCCGGCACTATCAGGTTTTACCTCATATCATGCGTTCCAGCCCCAAAACCTGGACCACACCACAAAAGGAGGCGGTGTATCCATATTCATCAAGGATACCCACACCTCCAGGTTGGTGGCAACGCACGAAGCATCGGAAACCATCCAGGTGCAATTAACCATAGGCAAAACTGCTCTACAATTTGTAGCATGCTACAGGCCACCCTCTCAAACTCAGGAACCCCACGCAGCCTTCCTGAAGACACTGGAGGGTATAAATGTATCTCCAAACACCATTATATTGGGTGACTTCAACTACCCGAATATAGACTGGGAACATTACTCAAGCCCCAACTTTTTAGCCCAAAGGTTCCTGGAGTTCATAAATTCAAATGCCATGGAACAACTAGTCACCGTTCCCACAAGAGGAGAAAATATACTAGATCTCATCATCACAAACATGGGGACAAAATGCTCCACACGGAAGTATATCCCTCATTGGTGAGATCAGATCATAAACTAATCTCACTGGAAATCCACATCCGCCCCACCCCAAACAAAAAAGACCACAGTGAAGAACTTCTCTAAAGCAAACTTCACACTACTCAAGACTGGTGTGGTATCCTTCAAGGCCCCCGAGCCAGTGGAAACCACAACCCAAGCTGCGGAAGCCCTTACAAATGCCTTCTACGAACACCTCCAGGACTGCATGGATCAGGCAATCCCTAATAAAACCAAGACTCTTTCCACCAAGGGCAAACGTCCAGTCTGGTGGACCCCAACCATAAACAAACTTTACAATAAGAGGAGAAAGCTGTTACATGATAGAGCAAAATCCATAAAAGAGAAGACACCCTTGATCATTATTAGTAAATAAATACGAGCACTCATAAAATCATCCAAGGCCAACTTTGAGAGAAAAATTGCCATAGATTCAAAAGACAATCATAAGACCTTCTTCAGCTATGTTAGAAACCTGGGTGGAATCTCCCAGATATGCTCAGAATTAGTCCAAAATGATACAAAAATCACTGAACCCACAGACATTGCCAACATACTGGCAGACAGGTTCAGTGCAAACTTCACCCCCCTCCCCCAAAGGGAGATAACTATCCCAGCGGAGTGTAGCCTCCCAGACATCTCAAATGTGCAGGTAAAAGCTGCTCTCTCTAAAGCTAAAAACACAGCATCAATGGGACCGGATGGTGTCCTCGGCTGTGTGCTACACGAACTCAATGAGGAACTAAACCCGCACATAAGGCAGCTGTTTAATCTTAGCCTTACCACAGGATATGTGCCCAAGGAGTGGCATACGGCAACTGTGGTCCCACTCCACAAAGGCGGTGCCTCTACGGACTCTGGTAATTACCGCCCCATAAGCTTAACAAGCCTGGTCTGCAAAGCTATGGAGAGGATCATAATGGAACTCATAAACAAAGACATAGGGGACTTGCAGACATTGGACCCGACCCAGTTTGGCTTTGTCAAGGGCAGATCATGCCTTTTGAACTTGGTTGACTTCTTCGAAACAGTCACCAAGGCCATTGATGAGGGAAAGGGAGTCCATACAGCCTACCTTGACCTTGCAAAAGCTTTCGACACAATACCCCACTCAGGTATTATAGAGAAACTTACCAGCTTAAATGTAAACCCATATGTCACAAGATGGGTTGCAAACTGGCTAAAGGACAGAACCCACAGGGTTAGAGTTGCTGGCACCATGTCAGACTCCAAGCCGGTCACAAGTGGTGTCCCACAGGGCTCAGTCCTTGGCCCCCTGTTGTTCGGCATCTACTTCTCAGAAGTACAGGCAAACATAGGAGGACTATGGCTGACAAAGTTTGCGGATGACTGCAAACTGGGCGCCATAGTGGAAAGTACATCGGACACAGATATCCTTCAGAGGGGTCTCACGGAAACTGATAGCTGGTGCCAGAGCCATGGCCTGAAGTTAAATGCCAAAAAATGTATAGTCATACCCTTCGGGAAAAACAAGGTAACCCCAAGCTACCATATATGTGGCAATCCACTAAGCACAGAAGAGGTTATCAGGGACCTGGGGACCCAGGTTGACAGTGGCCTTTCTTTTGACACTCACATTGCTAAAGTGGTTAGAAAGACCTTCTACATTGCCCACCTGATCATGAAGGATTCACATCCAGATCAAGTGAGGTCATTGTTCCCTGTACTCTTCACTTATCAGACCAATGATCGAGTACAATGCCCCATTCGGGATGTATCTCACCCGACACCTGCAGCAATTGGAGAGACCCCAAAAGTTCCTCACCAAAAGGATAAAGGGATTCCAAAATCTGTCATATGTTGCCAGACTGAAGAAACTCCAGCTCTATTCAGTCGCATACCGTCTGCTCAGAGGTGACCTGTGCCTGACATACAAGGCCATGTCCAACCTGGAATTAATGGACATGCTCCACCTCAAAAAATCCAAATCTACCAGATCCACTAGAGCAAGCGACTTAAATCTTAGCACGGATATAAATAAGACATGCTGGAGGGATAGATTTGTCACTCAGAGACTCCCTATGCTGTGGAATAAAATCCCGGTCCATGTGAGGCAGAGCACCTCACTGGCTCTGTTCAAGAGAAATCTTGACCGGTGGATGGGAGATCATAGGTTTACCCCGGGAATCATCTCTGTGTCACTGCTGGACAGAGGCACAACAAACTAATGGGCACAATATTTTTTAACATAAGGGGTGGCGTAAGCCACAAAACTTTGGGCTAGGCTTATAAATGCCTTAGGGCAGATAGCCTAATATAAACCTATGAACCTATGAACCTATGTAGTGTCCCAGAAATCACAGGCACACAAGTGAAAACAGCCCTTTCAAAAGCCAAAAACACAGCATCAATGGGGCCATATGGTGTCCCAGGCTGCATCTTGCACGAACCACAGAACGAACTAACCCCCCACCTAAACACACTGTTCAACCTCAGCCTCTCCACAGGCTATGTGCCCATAGAATAGTGCACAGCAATGGTTATTCCGCTCCACAAAGGAGGGGCCCCAATTGACCCTGGTAACTATTGCCCCATAAGCCTGACTAGCCTGGTCAGCAAGGCTATGGAGCGCATTATCATGGAACTCATTAACAAAGACATTGGGAACCTCCAAACACTTGAACCGACCCAGTTCAGCTTTGTTAAGGGCAGATTATACCTACTAAACATGGTTGACTTCTTCGAGACTGTCACCAAGGCCATAGATGAGTGGAAGGTAGTTCACACAGCCTACCTTGACCTCGCCAAGGCTTTTGACACCATTCCCCACTCGGGAATTATAGAAAAACTCACCATCCTGAACATAAACCCCTACATCACGAGATGGGTTGCCAACTGGCTTACAGACAGTACTCACACAGTAAGAATAGCGGGCTCCAGGTCCGACTCTAAACCAGTCACAAGTGGTGTCCCACAAGGCTCGGTCCTGGGACCCCTACTGCTCAGCATATACTTCTCAGAAGTACAGGAAAACACAGGAGGATTATGGCTAACTAAGTTCACTGATGACTGCAAACTGGGAGCCATAATTGACTCTCCGGCTGACACGGACATTCTCCAAAAGGGCCTTACTGAGACGAACACCTGGTGTCAATGTCATGGTCTCAAGCTAAATGCCAAAAAATGCTTAGTCATCCAGTTTGGGAAAAACAAAACACCCATGAATTACCACATAGGTGGCAGCCCCCTTAATACAGAAGAGGTAATAAGAGATCTGGGGACCCAGGTAGATAGTAATCTCTCCTTTGACAATCATATTGCCAAAGTAGTTAGGAAATCCTTCTATGTAGCCCATCTAATTACTAAAGGGTTCACATCTATAAATAAAGAGGTTATAGTGCCCCTCTACTCGTCACTCATCAGACCCATCATAGAGTACAATGCCCCGTTTAGGATGTACCTCACAAGACACTCCCAACAGCTGGAAAGACCACAAAAGTACCTCACCAAGAGGATTACTGGCCTCAAACATATGTCCTATGCAGCCCAACTGGTAAAACTCCAGCTGTACTCAGTGGCATATCGTTTACTCAAAGGTGATCTCTGCCTGACTTACAAAGCCATGTCCAAATCAGAATTGATGGACATGCTCCACCTGAAGAAATCCAAGTCACTGCGAGCCACTTGCTCTAGTGAGCTAAACCTCGCCACAACAATAAATAGAACATGTTGGAGGGATAGATTCCTGTCACAGAGACTTTGCTTTGCAACAAAATTCCTAACTACATTAGGCAGAGCCCCTCACTAACACTCTTCAAGAGAAACCTTGACGAGTGGATGGGTAACAGAAAATACACTCCTGGGATCACTTCATTGGCTCTTCTTGACAGAGGCTCAGTTAATTAATCAATGGGGCGGCAAAAGCTGACATACTCTGGCTAGGCTTATAAATGCCCTCGGGCAGATAGCCTAGTACCTACCTATGAACCTATGAACCTATAAACCTATGAACTTTCCTGAGCCCAACATTATGCCACACATCCCTGCCAGAGTTAATTAAAAGATCTTCAAAGGGGAATCTTGGAGATATTTGACCTATTGGATACTGAAGGAATAAGGCACATTTTGGATGCTGACAAGTCTTCTAACAAGGACGTGATGGCATCCTTGGCAGCCATTGTGAAAAAGGACACAGCCAGAGCAGTGGTTAAAAACTTGGACTCTTTGTCAATAGGTTTCATGGTGTTCATGAAAGTGATTATAGAAAAGGATCCAAGCTAGGATCTGCTATTGTTAGCATACTTTATGGTCATCAGAGAAGTGTACCATGTCAAAGGGGGCTCAAGTTGAACAAATTATGATCAGTGGTTCAGGAAATTAAAAGCCATAGGCAAGTCCCTCAGCTGGGAATTAAGACACCCTAACACTTGGTTGAGTGCCATGTTAGATAAGCCGGCCACCCTCAAGATGGATGATGTGGGTAGAAATAATGGGGAAAAAATTCTGATGGACTTTTAACCATGGGAAGTGCCTTTGGCCAGCCTGCAAGTTTGCCCACTTGTGTTCTGGCTTTGGGAAAGGTCACCCTGCCTCCAGGTGCTGGAGTGATCATAGGTAGGGGTAGGCCTGGCTTTCCCTCAACTCACCTAGAGGGAGGGCTTGGAGGAGTACAGGATAACTCTCTTAGAGGCAAGCAGCTTTTTCATGGCCATATAGCCACCTATGGCAGGAATTTTAATCAACCCGCATCAGTCCTACTCCCCAATCTGACAAGATAAATTTACCCATCTGTTGAATGACTATCCTAACCAAGAGGTGGCTGCAACCCTTCTTGAAGGTTTCCACAAACGTTTCAAGATTAGCTCTTCAGCACCTTTAGTTTCTAAGTTAGTTAGTAAGCTTTCATCTATTAAGGGGCATGAAGAAATTGCACCAAAGTTAATTATTATGCTTTTCCAACCTCCGGCCTGCTTTTAAAATGTCTCCTATTGTTCTCATTCCTAAGAATCAGGATGGTGAATTCAGGCTGATTCACTACCTCTCATGCCCTGCAGTTGCATCAGTCAATAATTTCATTGACAAAGATCAGGCCAAGGTATGTTACTCTTCCCTGGATCAGGAGGCTGAGGTCATTTTGGTTTATTCCAACCCATGACTTTGCAAGTTGGACATTCAGTTGGCATTCCAGTTTCTTCTCATAAGACAGGAGGACTGGTCTTATTTGGGTGTTCAGTTTGAGGGGAAATTCTTTTTCAATGCTGCCATACCCATTGGGTGCTCAGTGGCTCGCTGTATGTTTGAACTGTTCAGCACAGCTTTGCATTGGTGTTGGCAACAGAGGGCACCTCTTCAATCAGTGTTCCACTACCTGGATGATGTCTTCATAGTAGGTGAAGGGCAAGAAGGGGCAGTGCAGGTCATTTCTGCCTTCAAAGAGCTCAGTGGTAATTTAGGAGTACCTTTGGCCCATGACAAGTCAAAAGAGCTGTGTTGGGCCTTGACTATTTTAGGACTAGAAGTTGATACCATTGATAATTCCTATAAACTTCTGCTGAATAAATTGCAGCAAGTTCTGCAATTGTTCTGGAAATTTGTGGTGGTCAATAAAGGTCACATGGAGGAAATTATGCAGCTTCACGAGGTATTGAATTTTGCCTGCAGAGCTTTCTTCTGGTCCATTTCTGACTTGTTGAAAGAAAATAAGCCCAAACATTACACGGTCCATCTGACCAGAAGGATCAAGGAAGACCTCTGGCTCTGATTCACATTCCTGAACCAGTTCAATGGAGTGACTTTTTGGCAGTCCCTTTGAGTTTCCTTCAGTGACCTTAATCTTTTTACGGATGCAGTTGGGGGGGGGGTTCTGATATGGGATGATATTTCCAACACAGTTGGTTTGCTGAAAAATGGCCAGACTCTTTTTCAGAGGAGAGGAGGGGAGATATTACTTTCCTGGAGATCTTCCCTATCTGGGTTGGCGCATTAGTATGGAAGGACAAATTACACAACAGTAGAATAGTATTTCACTTGGATAATGCTGCAGTTATCCATGCCATCAAGACACAGTCCTCCAAGTCCAAATGGGTTTGGTTTGTAATTAGGCTATTAGTTTTATTGAGGTTAGAAATTGATCTGTCTTTCTCTAGTGTGCATGTGCCTTCTGGACATAACCTAATAGCTGATAGTCTTTCCTGTTTTCAGTTCACCAGGTTTTGTCAGCTGGCCAAACATGCAGAACCAAAGGGCACACAATGCCCGTGGAGGATTGATTATTTGGCCAGGTCATGGGCCAATAATACCAGATAGACCTATTCTTCACCACTTCAGCTTTTTAGGGTTTTCTGTAGGCCCTTGCTGCCCTGTCACAGAAGTTGGGGTTTGTCATTGGTTCTTCAGATCCTCATTAGGAGATTTGCCCAACACATTACAAATTCATTTAGCAGCTTTATGATGGATGAAACATGTTTTAGGTCTTCAGGAAGTATCCAGCCATTGGCTGACTGGCAGACCGATCAAGGATTGGGAGAATATTCATGGAGCTTCTCATGATTCCAGAAATTCAATAAGGAGACATCTCCTCACCATCATTGTTTGTGTTTTTTAGCACAGTACATGATTTTTGCACCTTTGTTAGATTTGCTGCTTCGTTCACATCATTATACGCAGGTGCCTTTCATGCTAGTGAAGTACTAAAACTGTTGGTTTATTGGGATGACCTCATTATTCACAGGGATTTTATTCTGATATGGGTAAAGAAATCCAAGACGGACAATCAAAAACTACAGAAATGTAAGCAATAATGGAATAGTTCAGACTAATTACATACAAGAAAACATTGTATGTACATTCCATTGAACAAGCACAGTGCAATGTACAATCAGAGTATAATGTACAATACATACTTTAGTTTCCAAAGTAGGTCAATCTTCAGAGAATATTGACAGAGAATTAAGAGACTCAGAAAGAAGATAGGTTAGGTGCTATGTACTGTGCTGAAGCTGGACCATTTGGCTTGGATGAAGAAGTGCTTTTTGAGTTGCATTCTAAATTTGGAATAAGGGATGCCAGCAACAACCTGCTCACCAGTCCACAGGACATCAAAGGCAGATGGAAGGAGTATTTTCAGCAGCTTCTGAATGAAGAAATCCCCACAGAAGCTGTACTGCCCCAGAAATAGCCTACAATGAGAGAAGAAGAAGAGCCCACCCTAGAAGAAGTAAGAACAGCACTCCAATGAGGTTATAGCAGATATGATAAAGATGCTGGGTGAGATAGAGGAGAAATGGCTCCTGAAGGTTCTCATAGCAATGTGGAGAGAAAGGCATATTCCAGATGAATGGAGAATAAGCATACCTGTGCCAATGTACAAGAACAAAGGAGGCATCCACAACTGTGGGCAGTACAGAGACATCAAACTCCTATCACATTGCTGAAAGTTCTGGAGAGGATGATTGATAGATGGATATGTAGAGTAGTAGAATATAAGATGGGAGATGAGCAGTTCGGTTTTAGATATGAGCAGTTTGGTTTCAGATCAGGATGCAGCACAATTGACCTCATGTTTGCTGTGAGACAGAGACTTGAGAAGAAGCTAGAGGTGAGGAGAGAGTCCAACTGGGCATTCCTAGACTTGGAGAAAGCATATGACAAGGTCCCAAGAAAGCTGATCTTGGCAGTACTGTGGTGGTTTGAAGTCCCAGAAACATTGGTAGAATTAGTGCAGGCTATGTACAAGGACCCAATGACTCAAGTACGAACAGTGTTTGGCCTCACAGAAGGGTTCCAAGTGGGAGTGGACGTACACCAGGGTTCAGATCTGAGCCCACTGCTGTTCATACTGGTGATGGACTACATTAGCAAACAGATCGTAGGGGACAGATCAACAAAGTTGCTGTATGCAGACAATATGGCATTACAGGCAGACTGTGAGCAACAACTTCAGCAAAGGATAGGAGAATGGAATGTAAAACTGAAGGCACATGGGATGAAACTAAACACAGATAGGACAGTGGTAATGGCAGCAAACTGGGGAAATCAGAAGAAACTGAGAATAAAGATAGAAGGAAAAATAGTGGAACAGGTGAACAGCTTCAAGTATCTGGGAGGGGTGATTGAGGAAAAGGGAAGTCTGAGGAGAAGGGAAGTCTGAATAAGAGGTTGAAGCTAGAATCAAAGGGGCTGCAGCCAACTGGCATAGAGTGTCAGGTGTGGTCTATGACAGAAAATGCCAAAGAAGCTGAAACGTAAGGTGTAAAAGACAGTGGTGCAACCAGTACAACTGTATGGTACAGAAACCTGGGCAGTAAAGGCAGAACAGTTGAAGAAGCTAGAGGTGATGGAAATTAAGTGCCTGAGAAGGGTGGTAGGATGCACACTGTGGGACAGGCGAAAGAAATGAGGACATAAGAACAGAAGCCAAATTAGCTCCAATTGCAGAAAAGATCAAAGAGAACAGATTACAATGGTTTGGACATGTGCAGAAAACCAGACTACAATCTGGTGAAGAAGATTTGGGATAGACAAGAAGAAAGTAAGAGGAAATGAGGACATCCAGCAAAGAGGTGGATGGATTGTGTGAAAGATTTGCAACAATCAGGTATGAGTTTTGAAGAAGGCAGCAGTGTGGTGCTGAATCGAGAGAGTTGGTGATAGTTAACATGATACCCTGACCCCATGTACAAAAAATGGTGAAAAAGGGGGCTGATGATGATGATGATGATAATGATGATGATGATGATGATTCTGAAT
The DNA here is from genome assembly GCF_019279795.1 of Protopterus annectens. Lineage (NCBI taxonomy): Eukaryota > Metazoa > Chordata > Ceratodontiformes > Protopteridae > Protopterus > Protopterus annectens. Next base: position 1,415,395,206 of record NC_056737.1, on the reverse strand, counting down.
TTGGAATAAGTGTTGATTTCCTTAATGTTGATGAGGACAGCTTGATAAAGAGTAGGTTCCTGAGAGGAGAAAACATGTGTAATGCTGTGAAGTTTGGTTCTATGGGTAATGAGAGCTGGAGCAGCTTGAGAGTAGTGTCTCAGGTTGTATGAGGAGTTTTTTCATGAAGTCTAGTTGTGTGCTGTTGGAATAGTTTGTAAAGTCAGGATCCTAAGAGTAGGTTAAATCTTTGTTTTATGGGCAACCATTTGGCTTTTTCTAGGGTGATACATGATGCTAACAGAAAGGTGAATAATAAATCAGCAGATGCTGTTAGAAATAATCTGGAGTGTGGCAATGTTTTTCTTGGAGGAAGAAGCAAAAATTGGGAGCCCATATTCAAGTTGGGAAAGGAGAACTCCTTTACCATTGGCTGGTCTGGCTGGTTGGGATAGTAAAGGGGAGATCTTTTTGGCCCAGAAGAAGGGGAATTTTTTTGGGGGTCTCACTTTGTCTGTATGGAAATTAAAGTTTAATGACTAATCAAGCCATAGTCCTAGGTATTTGAAGGTGAAGGTTGTTTCTATGACATTGTTGTGAAAGTCAAAGATAGATAAAGAGTCAGGTGGTTGGTGAATTTTCTGTGGGGTTCCAAAAAGCATACTTTTGGTCTTGGTGGGATTGAGAAGTAGTTTATGGTTTATGAGCCACTGGAGGAGCTTCTGTAAGTCTGACTGGAGTGGGTATTGAATGTTGGTATGAGTGACCTGATCAGTACATGACCATTTCATCAGCATTAAGCATAAGTGGGGGGTAGGGGAGGTCAGAAAGAAGTCTGTTAATGAATATGTTGAAGAGGAGGGGGACAAGAATGGATCCTTGTGATAAACATTTGGTAACAGGTAATGATTCTGATTGAGAAGATCCTATTTTAACTCTAAAGTGTCTTCTGTCTGTGAGGAAGTTTTTAAACCAGGGAGCAGTTTCTGGACTGATATCAAATTCAATTAGTTTATTTAAGAGAAGATAGTGGGCAGTGAGGCCACTATCTGAGTTTATCAGGATGTCATCAGTTAGGAGCCAAAGTACTGTCATAGTACTTAGTCCAGGTTTCCATGTTTTTTGGAGGAGAGCAGAGGGCACTGCTGGATATAGAAGGACAGCTAAGTATAGACTATCTTTTAAAGCCAGAACTGGAAGGATGGATATCAGATTGAAGTGAGAAGTATCTTTTGGGTTGGTTTTCTTTGGGAGGGGTTTAATTAGGGCAGTTTTCCAAATCCGTGGCATGATGTTTTGTGTAAGACATAGATTGTATATGTGGGTATGAGGAAGGCATAGATGCTCTCTGTAATGATATATGCAGTCCATATGAACCAAGGGTTTATGTTGTCAAGTCCAGGAGGGGTGTCAATGGAAATATTTTCAAGTAGAATAGAGACTTCTTTGTGATGTATACATTAAAGTGGAAAAGAAGAATGAATGATGGTAGGGTGGGCAATGCACGATCTGTGGGAGGTGTGACGTTTATTGATGGGAGATTGTTAAATTCTTTAAGGAAATCCTCTGGAGAAAGTTTTGCTGCATCATATTGGATAGTGTTATGGTGTATACTTAAGTATACATGTACTGGATATTGTCTACAGTGAAATACTTCATGAGTTAATGCATTGCAAATTCAATGAAAAGTATTATGCTGCTTTTTATATTATTCCATCTTTTCTTAGATTATTTTGTGGTACTGCACATCAGATTAACTTTATGGTGTCAAACACAATAAATATGGACTTCAGAAACATAAAAAACTATCATAATTTGTGCAGTGGGAAGGGTGAAATGGCAGCAGTATACATTTACATGGCAGGATACTCATTTTAATCTATCACTCTCATATTATATATTTCTCCTGAAAAATGTTGTGCATTACTACTTTTATGTTGTAGGTAACTGCCACCTGTAAGAATGATAATCCATGTAGCTTTGATTTTTTTCTACCTTTCATTGATGGTGCATATACTAGTTTTACAGGGATCAAATGCAAACATTTGCAAACTTGGATCCTCTCACCCTCCCAGTTCAGTTAAACATACAGTTGTGTGTTCAAAGCTGATTCATATTAGTTCAAAATCAAATGAATCATACAGGTCTCCTATAGATAGGCTAGGTGAAGGTGCAAGTGATTTTGAAGTGGGGTACCATGAGAACTGTAAGGTGAGTTAGTGCGATGTCATAGCCCATGTGATGTAGATGATCTTGCTGACACTGATGCATGACAGTAGTTGTGACCTTGAATGTGAGGTTCTGCTAGTTGTAGATGAACACTGACATGGCCTGCATGAAATATGCTGTGTTTGTTCACCTTGACTAATTACATTACTTTCCTGAGAAACAGCAGTAATATCATGTGATCTCTCCCAGCATGTCTGGAAAGTAACTTATCTGCTGTGCCATACAAAACTGGCTCCAGCTTGACTCTGGTATGTCCTAACTAATGTATGAATGGAGGCAGCCACAGATGCTTTGCGTGCCACTGTACTATACATCATTGTGTCCATGGCATTATCCCTGCTCTGTCCCATTTCCAAATAGTGCTGCAAATCATCACACATACCCTGGAGAACTCTTATCATTTCCAGCTGACTCTCTGTGGCACTGGTCTGAGCCCTAACAATGTCACAGCACATTTCCTGTTGGGCAGCCAATGTTTTATGTGTTTCTTGGAGTAATGGTAAAAAATTCCTCTACCTGGGTCCCTTTTGTAAAAGTGTCACTGTGGACCCTGTTACCGCTGAATCCTTGCTATCATCTTCCAAGTTTTTCTCTGGGATTGGAGATACTGGTATAGAAGTGTAGGGTGTTCCTCCTGTACAAGTGTGAGTGGCATGTCAGTTTGTGCTTGTGCTTGACTTTGTGTTGCACTGTTACTTTCTGCAGAGTTACTAACATGTGCATTGAGAGATCTTGCCATTAAACTTGGGAACTACCTGCCACTTGCCTCAGGCTGCCTCATAAATATAACAATGTTTTCATTATCATCAGTAACAGCCATTCTACTACTGATATCATCCAAATTCATCAAAATGTATTGGTATAGTTTAACTGCTTGTTTCTGATGCTAATTATTTGAAAACATTAAAAATAATGGAATAGCATACAGTAATGCATGCATACAAGAGGGTGAGTGAGACACTTGAAGTGCGTACAGCCTACATTTCCATTCTGTTTTGATGTACAAGGTTCAACTAATAATAATTAATTGTGATTTGTTTAATGGGATCATTCCTTGTCAGCATTCAGTTCTCTGTATAAATACATGTTACTGATTTTAAACCAAAGTTCATGAGCAGATGAGTGGTGCTGCTGATGTTTAGACATTGGTAATATGCAGCAGTGTCCACATCACCTCTAATTATTCCTGTTCCACCATCTTCTCTGCCATAGTAGGTATTCCTCATCTTGAATAAGATTCAGAACCTCGCCCCCCTTAGTAATATAGGAAATTCGTGTGCTGCCATATCACTGGCCCTTTTCTTGCACTGTGCCAATACTCAATTTCTGCCATACACTGCATTAATGTCAGCAACTAAATGATTCTGGGCCTTGCTCCTCTTGGCTTGTCTGGGATCTCCCTTTACCAAAAAGAAGCTTCCCATATGTCACAGTTTTCCTCAAAGCTGAAGTTATCCTTTCTCTGCTTTGATTCTTGATACTGTCATTGCTACATATGCAATAAAAGGCCACAGTCAGAAAGTGTAAGTATAATTTTTGAATATAAACAGCTTTTAAAGTACAAAATACTGGCCAAGTCTTTCTGCCACCCACATTAAATAAAATGTTACTTAACACAAACCATATAATAACATACATAAATCTCAGTGTAGACACATAAAATACCAATAGATATTACTTACAGTTCATTCAGATCATGAAATGCAATCACTTTTGTCACAAAAAGCATCTTTGCCCACCCTCTGGCATTGACATGTACTCATAATACTGACATTTTTTATTCATCACTGTCACTCCAAAAATCTCCAGTTCATCACACATGCCTGTTGATATCATCAGTAATCATTTCCATTGTCATGAACTCCAACTTCCAAATTACATAAATCCGGCAATGTCATTGCTATCATAACATGTATGTCATATATGTAAATTTATTAAATATGACCCTTAACCCATGAATCAAATATATTTTGAAATGCTTCTTATCAAATTATAATTTTTTAAAAATATTTTCTTGCTTTAATAAGTCTGCGGTATCAAAATTTATTTGTCACCTATCTCAGCTATTGGCGAATTAATATGGTGATACTCAACTTATTGGTACAAATTAAGGAACATTTACACATGTTATATGCAAATTAGGCTAATTTGCTGCAGTGGTGCAGCGGTTAGCATTGTTGCCTCACAGCAAGAGGCTTTCCGGTTCCATTCTCGGCTGGAGCACCTTCTGTGTGAAGTCTGCATGTCCTCCCTGTGATCAAATAAAACTTTAAAAAGACATGCAGGTAGGTCTGTGAGTGTGTGCCTTCTCTGAAGGTTGGGAGCTGGGCTGACAACTCAAAACCATAAAATCTACTGCCAATCATAAATGAACCAGTGATTCGCTGTGGCGTCCCCTAACCGGGAAAAGCCAAAAGGCTTTTTTATATGCAAATTAAGCTCATTTACATTAATCTCTATAATTCGTAGTAGTAAAAAAATGTGTCCTGGGATGTATCAGCAAATTTAATTTTCTTCATGATCATGATCATGCAGCCAAAGTAACATGACTGCACATCAGACTGACATGGATGCATTGCTAACAACTCTGCATCGCTCCTCAGCTGTCCCAAGCTTGCTGCAGAAATGTGCAAATGGTCCTAGACCAACCAAAATCAGAACAAGATTAAAAAAAAAATGGAGTCATCTGAATGTCAACTTTGCACCAATCTGAAATGTAAGCCCTGCCCATCCAAATGCTATTTGTCACACCCCAGCATCTCAAGCAAATTGTAAGTTCCTAATACTTAAAAATAACACACATTATGACATGTACCCCCCCCCCCAAATAAAAAAACAAAACTTAAAAGAAAACACACTGGTGTTATGGTACAAAAAATAACATTTACCAATTAGCATTAGCAAAAGCAATTATAAATCACTTATTTTTCTATTTTAATTAAACATAGAAGAGAAAGGTAACTGGTTTCCTTTAAGGAAAAAAAATATATATGTGACTAAGCAGTTTTGGTTAAACCAAACATTGTCAATAGTATGAATAGCTGTTATAATGCCCCTGCTTGCAAACAGGTTTTGGCAGGGTTTGGTTATGGTGATGTCCCACCACACAGGAGTGGTAGTAATCCTGATTAATACATCCCTGATCATACTTTCCTCATTGTTGTTGTGGCACTTTAAATGATGGCATCACCTGTAAAGACACGAGGCCACGCTCCAAGTTGGTCAAACAAGGAAACACTTATTATACTCTTCTTTCTCAATGATTCCTATCAGGAAAATATCAAGGTGTGCACACACCATACCACATAGAAAAAATAGCTATTTAGCAGGAGCTGAATGACCACCTGTAAACCCTTACAGATATAAACAGCTCTGACTAGCAGTGTCATCACTACTTTGATGATTTGCAGAAGTGTAGTGCTGACCAGCTAGCAAAGTGGATAGACCAGGTAGCTGCGAGTAGGTCAGAGATCTATAGTAAATAAAAATAACTTTTGTTAATGTTCAGTATTTTGAGTCATATTAAAGATAAAAAAATGTGCACAAGTTTGCATAACTAGAGGTATTGTCTGAGAAAGATATGTATACCAGAAAATATTACTTGTAACGCTGCTATGAAATGCAGAAGTAATCATAAGCATGCTTGTAATCACACATGCATCTTTTTTAAAAAAAGAAGGATTTGAGTAATGTGCTAATAGATTTTCATAATATATACAAATGCGACATGTTTATTAAAATACTAATCTGTATATGTAGCTCTGTAAATCATGTAATGGATTACAAGAAGAAGTATTTGTTAATGGATTTATAAATCATGAAAATAAAATTACAAATACACATTAAATGCATTATTATTGCATAAAATAACTTAATAGTTATATTACGTGAAGCCAGTTTTGTGTAGGCCCTGCTGGCACTTCCTCAGCCCTTCTTTCCTTATTCTTTCTCCTATACCCCCTTACCTATTTCCCACCCACACTACCCTCTCATATAAAAAAAAAAAAAAAAAATAGGGAGGTCTATCCCCTGAAAAAACATAGTACACATCCTTCCCACCTCCTCCAATACAAACCCTCTTGATGTTTTCCTTGTGGGTTCCCTCTTTGCTTGTCTCCCCTTTTTCACTATGTCCCCCTTTCTATCCTTTAATGAAACCGTCAAGCTAGTCACAAAAGGACACCCCTATATGAAACGTCATAATCCCTTTTCTAGTTAAAAAATCAGTTTTAATCACTGTGCAGTCTGCAGTTTTCCTTAAACATTTTAAGTATGGTTGCACTTAGATACACCTGCCCACAATATTTGAAAAAAAAGGTACCATGAATCCCCACGTTTTTGTAAAGTAATTCACAACTTCCTAATGCTGCACTTTACCCAACTTACTCTTTGGCAAGAAGTAGACATGATTTTAAAAAATACTTCACTTTTCCTTATTCATTGCAAATAACTTTTGCTAACCTTATTTGCATATCTGTGTAGCACTGCTATTCACAAATAAACTTAAGTCATTTTTGTGCAGTATCACTATTCACATATAAACGTAAGTCATTTGTGAATCCCCAGACCATGAATGCCAGTCTATGTCTCAGCAACTACTGCAGCCGTTATGGCTTTAGAAAAAAACAAAATTGATAGGCCTCTGGACATTGCATTAAAAATTAAGTTTCAGTAAGTTAGTCAATGCCTACATTTATTTATTTCCTTATTTGCTTATTTATATTTATTAATTAGGGCAGAGTAATAGGGTTTATCTGGTAAAATTTCTGTAAAAGTCTTAAAAGACCTCCCCTAGGATTCAATAAACTGAAAACACCATGCAGGAACAGTGTAGCCATTCTTGCATGGAATATGGCCGCTGAGCGATCCAGTAAATTACTCTTCTTAAGTGCACAAGCCTACCTACACTATTCCTGCACAGACACCACTGCATAATGCTAATTACCTCATTTGCTCATGTAAAACATGCAAATGAAGTGAATTAATGATTCAGCAAGCAAGCAGGCATCCGTGCAAAAATAGTGTTAGTTGCAGAAATTTATTCGGCTACTAGCAGAATACATTTCTGCAAAAATTAAAACGGAGGCATGACAGCTCAAATAAAAGCAATTATTATAATCTTTAGACATGCCAATGGCAAAATATATGGCCATTGGCATGGAAAAGTGTTTAATATTTCTAAAAATAAAAGTTTTTTGGGGGGAGGGAATCTCGGCCGTTTAAGCATAGTGCAGCGGTGCGCAAACGGGATCGTAATGAAAATTAAAAAAAATGTGAAAACACAATTTTAAGGGAAATCTGCAGTTTGCCATTATAGTCTATGGCATATACAGAATCAAAACAATAGCAGAGAACAGTGGTTGCTAAGGGGAAAGGCTCTGGTGTAGTGCAGTAACTAGGGACTAAGACAGTGGGGTATGCAAATGAGGGGAAATTTACTGAATCACAAAAATATTCTAAGTGCCAAACTGGACCTAACCGTGTAGGTGCTATAACACAATTGTGAAAGCAGGAGGAGCAGCAGACATGAAAAGGAGGTTTGTCATGCATGGTCTAAGTACATTGGAGTGCCATGGCCCCCAGATAAGCTTAGCTAAGCACAGCTAAGCAAGGGTGTGTGTCTGAGGCTGTATTAACTTATTCCATGAAATGAAGAGCATTTTCACATCCAGGGAAGGCCATTTCTCAGTGTTTACTTTAGCTAAATGGGTTTGCGTGGTGTGCACTGGGTCTAAAACAAACAAAAACAGAAATAGCAGGACTGCTTACATTTGGGCACAGGGTTTGCATTGTGCACCTCGGGGCTTAAAAGGGGAGGAAATGGGAATGGAAAAAAGTTGCAAAAAAGGGAAATAGCAGAATAAAAGCAATCAACTACAAATTGCATAGCTAGCAGGTGGAATGCTTCATAGTCAGCCAATCATATAGGCAGCATCTGCAGCACAACAGTATAAACTATGGAAACACCTTACAGTCTGTTTTTTCCACAAACTCAGTACCATTGTTGTACACATGCAGGGGAATTTTAACCAGAATAATGTTAGGGGCTGCCATTGCTTTGATCCATCAGTATGTGCTAGAGGCCGAGGGTGGTGAGGAGGATAATGCTGATAACCACCACAGACCGAGGAGGAAGAGAAGAGTGTTCAGACCCAGAGTAACTTACCAGGAGCTACATGATCTGGAGATAGTAGAGAGCTACAGGGGTGGACAGAAATATATTGCAGCAAATCATCGAGTTATGCAGCCTCAACACAGACCCAGAGCCAACATAGGGGAACCCATCCCAGTGGATACTAAGGTATGTGTAGCCTTAAGAATACTAGCTACAGGTACTTTCCAAAAACCTACTGGGGACATCATGAGAGTCTCACAGGCATCTGCATCCAGGGTACTCCACCAGTTCCTGGGTGCCATACTACCACATGTGGGTGAGCATATTTACTTCCCTAACACCCGTGAGGAGAGGACCAGCAATATGCATCTCTTCCACCAAGTAGCAGAATACCTGGAGGTACTGGGTGCAATAGACTGCATGCACATCCACATCAAAGCACCAACAAGGTAGGGTCTACATAGACCACAACGGTTTGCCCTCCATCAACTGCCAGGTTGTGTGCAATGCCCAGGGCATTATCATGCATGTGTGAGCTTCGAGGGTTGCCAGCAATCACGACTCCCACTTCTGGCATTCGACACAGTTATACCAGGCATTCACCAGTGGGGGCATCCCGTATGGCCATCTGGTGGGGGATGCTGGCTATGCACTGGAGCCGTGGATGATGACACCCATCAGAAATGCACACACACCCACACAAGAATGCCATAATAAGGCACATGCGCAAAACAGAATCATTATAGAGCATGTGTTTGGGATGCTCAAGTCATGGTTCCACTGCCTTGACATATCTGGTGGAACCTTGCAGTACTCTCCAGCCACATGTGCACACATGTTCATAGTATGTGCCATGCTACACAATATGATCCTGTGGAAACAACTGCAGCAGGAACAGCACGAGGAAGAGCCACACAGCCCACCACCATTGCGAGGGTCCCCACAGACACAGAGGGACTCAGAGGAGGAGGTCCATGAGCCTGCTCCTGTAGGCAGATGGAGGCATGCCCAGTATGTTCAGGCCTTGGCAAAGAGGCAATGCAAAGCACACACACTGACACTTTAGAGACCTCAGGGACTGACAACTCTCTCTGACTCACACACACAGTAAAATGGACGACACACACATCACATTACCTGTAACTTATCATGTATAGGCAGTGTACTGTGTGCATCCAACATAGGCGGCCCTCAACTACCATCCTCACAACTGCTACAGGCACAAGGTAAGTCAGTATTCTTAACAATAAATGAATGGATTAGTATGTTTTGATAGCATATCTATGGTAATGCTGCATGCATGCAAAGGAATGGGGTGGCATACTGGGATAGCAGCAGACAACTGACAGCTATCTGGGACACCAGGAAATGCCTGCCCAGTACTGGCCTCCCCACATTATGCAGTAGTACCCAGGGTGGCAAATCCCACTACAGTATATGTGTGGAGCCAACTAACTGTGGGGGGGGTCATAGGTCACAGGCATGGATGTCAGTGTGGGGGTCCCATACCCACCCCTCAGACCCACACAGCAAGTCAGCTGTAGAAAACCAGAGAGAAAGGTCTGGTCAAGGCCCACAGATGGTGGCAATGTTGAATTACCCCCCTACAGACTCACACAGTGATAGCATAGCAGGTCTCACAGTTGCAGTAAGGCTATGAAGGGTAAGAAGTCTGAAACTCAAATCTATGCCATTACAATCTGACCTGTGGTCTTTACTGATATGCCTCTAGTCCCTAAGGCAAAGCACAATAGTATGGTAAATGGAACCAAAATGTAAAGCAAATATCAGCACAGTCTGTGCAAATGTGTACAGTTGACAGGTGTGCCCCCCAGAAATGCAGTAACATGTATGTTTGCAGGGAAATAGCAGCATAGCACACATTGGCAGGGCTGTCCCAATACACATGAAAACATGTTGCATGTCCACAATATGCAGGGATCAATGAGCTATGTGTATATGTGGTTAACACTGTCAGGATCTGGCCAGCGCATTCTCCTGGCAGTCGTCTTGTAGTGCCTTAGGTACAGTGCTGTCTTTGACAGGGCCATGTGCAGATAACTGCAGTGCCAACTATTATGCATTTCAATGACACCTACTGCTCTGCCACTGTCATACCTGGAAGTTGCAGTGCTATGTGGAATATACTTCACATATAATGGACTCCATGAAGGCTGTATAGCTGAGGTGCTAAGGCTTCTGTGAATATAAGTCCTTTTTGGTACTGTTGCCAGTGGTTATTTTCAATAACTATATTTTTACATGTTTTCTTTTACATATAATGGACATGCCCGCACAGTCAAATGCACTCTTTACCCGCACCCATAACTCTCAACCTCTGACAGCAAGATGTCTGGACAAGGGCAGAAATAAAAGTGGAACAAAGGCACAATGATATGCATGCATTGTAAATATTGCCCTTACATACTGAGAAAGTTCTTAGGGTGAGGGATTTGCAGTAGCAGGAATTGTCTGAAGGTTATGTAGTCTGAAACAGTAATATCTGTCATTATTTTATAACATCACTCTTCAATTATATGTAACTAACTTGCCATAAAAACAAATGTTTAGGTAGACTGTGGATGAAACCTCTAGCCAAATACCTGGACAAGCTGCCAAAAAATGTACAGGTGAGAGGTATGTCCACACAAGTATATGATATCTCAGGTTAGAAAGATACCACACAAACAAGCGATCCCCAGCTAGTATATCACCAAGTTGCTGGACTGTTAACACAGCACGTTATCACTTAACTGGCTGTAGCCACATCTCACAAACGGCCTTGTTGGGCAAGAATGTACATAGCTGCCCTCATAATATTGTTCTATGCATCATACAATTAGTATTCCTCTGGTAAGCTACTGTGATGATTTAAGAATGTCTGTCACTAGGTAATGACACAATACATTGCAGTGTCAGACTACAGATATGTCAGACAAAATGTCTGCTAAACAAACCCAGTACCCCGAGGGAAGTCCTGTGTACTCCTGAGAGGTATGGTTGTAGTATACAAAACCCCAGACTGGAGTACACATATCTCTGGAATGGAGTCCCACTCTAACTATAGAAGGTCACACTGGACATGTTTCTATACATAGAGAATCACAGGACATGTTTGAACCCACATCAAACTGTGTGACTGTATTGTGTATATATGTCTGTGCATACAGACAGTTATGTACACCTTAACTTTCCCTACACACATACACACACACACACACACACACACACACACACACACACACACACACACATCAGACAGGATTACCCTCAGATAGCTCTAGGTTGCCCATATGTGATATATCTGTATCTGTTGCGTGTGATACACAGACATACATATGGACAACAGATAACATATGTCAAGCATACACACATACAGATGTGGGGAAGTGAGAGACAAACAGTGAGATATATATATATATATATATATATATATATATATATATATATATATATATATATATATATATATATATACAGAGAGAGAGAGAGACAGGGGGACACAGACAGAGTGAGTCACACACATGGATACCCTGAATGGCATACAGTGATGTCCAGCTGTGGACAGTGGCATACCAGTTGTAAGCAGTTGTACATGCCAGCATAAAAGGTGAGCCTCATTGTGTAATAGTACTGAGGTTGGATTTTAATATCACATCACCTGCGTGTGTGTGTGTGTGTGTGTGTGTGTGTGTGTGTGTGTGTGTGTGTGTGTGTGTGTGTGTATGTCCATAGGTCTAAGTATTAGGAGACTGTTGCCACTCAGTACACTTCACATTGCCCTACTTCACAAGATCTGCTGCTGTCATTCACCTTATAAGTATCATTGAACACCTATCACCCCTATAAGCTCTGTAGCATGTGCCATAACTGCATAACACTATAGTGCAAATAACTAGATATGTAGGGGTTCTAATCTCAATTACTGTGTGTGTAACAGTTGTGTGTGCAAGAATGAGGTAGTGTGTGTTTGTTTTTAGGTGAAATAGTTTTAGACCATTCCCACCCTCAACCCTTCCCAGTACCCCATTTTATCAAGCCTGCTGATGTCATTACCCGTATTAGCACCTTTGGTCAGTTGTCAGCCCAGTAAGCTTTGTAGCACATGTGATAACTGTGTAATACTATACTACAAATTACTAGATAAGCAGGGGTTCTACTGTCATATCTGGCAAATGTGTGTATTGGTGTGTATGTTTGTAGGAAGTATTTTGATAGTGTCCCACCCAGTGCCCTACTTTATCAGTCCTGCTGTCATTCCCCTTATCAGCACCTTTGGCCAGTTGTCAGCCCACTACGCTCTGTAGCACATTCAATAACTGTGTAACATATTAGTACAAATAACTAAATATGCAGGGGTTCTAATCTCAATACTGACTAGTAACTGTGTGTTTGGGTTGAGAATAATATTCTGTGTGGGTTATACCATTTTGAGGTGTGTACCACCCTGTATACTTCCCATCACCATACTTTACAAGGCCTGCTGATGTCATTCACCTTAGAAGTACCTTGAGACAAGGCAAAATCATATAAGCTTTGCAGTGCATCTGATAAGTGCGTAACCCTATAATAGAAATAAGTAGATAGGTAGGGGCTCTAATCTCAATACTGGCAACTGTGTGTGTCAATACTGGCAACTGTGTGTCTGTGTGTGTGTGTGTGTGTGTGTGTGTGTGTGTGTGTGTGTGTGTGTGTGTGTGTGTGTGTGTGTGTGTGTGTGTGTGTGTGTTTTGGTTGAGAATCATATCCTGTGTGGATTATACCATTTTGAGGTGTGTACCACTCTGTACACTTCCCATCACCCTAATTTACAAGGCCTGCTGATGTCATTCACCTTAGAAGCACCTTGGGACAAGGTGAAATCATATATAAGCACCGTGGCACTTCTGATAACTGTGTAACACTATAGTATAAATAACTAGATAGGTAGGGGTTTTAATCTCAATACTGGTGACTGTGTGTATGTGTGTGTGTGTGTGTGTGTGTGTGTGTGTGTGTGTGTGTGTGTGTGTGTGTGTGTGTGTGTGTTTTTGGGTGAGAATCATATTCTGTGTGGGTTATACCATTTTGATGTGTGTACCATCCATGCCTGTTTACCACCTGTGAGGGTTATACCATTTTGATGTGTATACCATCCACATCTGTTTGCCACCTCCTGCTGGCATTGATTTATATAGTGTGTTAATGGCATCTGCCTCACATGCAGCATGTTAAACCATTGTACAGGCCATACCAGTCATCTGTACAGATGTCTATGGAATATCCAGATTTTTGCAACCTATATGTGGTCTGTGTCCCCTAACAATGGCCATGTATGTGATATTATTGCCAAATGGGTCACAGTTAATGTAGTGACACACATGCCAGCATCAGATATCACACCTGACTGAAACATCATGCTGATACAACGTCTGCTACCCTATCACTTGTCCAGGCTTGTAGGAGCAATAGATGACTCCAGTTGCTATTTCTTGTGGGTTATTTCAACATCCATGAAGGCATTTGCAACATTACGTGTTGTAAGAGATAGTGGGTTATGTCCCATGCATATAATCTATGTGGGGCATGTCATGTGCATGTAGCACTATAGTACATTAAAGTGGATATGTAGGTTTACTAATCTGCCTATTGCCAACTGTGTTTGTGCTACTGTCTGCATATCCCCTGTGTCAGTCTTTACTGTGTGCATGCAAAGGATATACCATTCTATCTCCCTGTTCCACCCTGTGAACTCAGGAATACACACCACAAACTTGGCATACACAGTACCGTGCATGCCTTTATCAACTACATCAGGGTTGAGTGTATGGGAAGAAATGGCAGGGGCAACAGGTGCTTACAGGCGAATCTGTTGCAGTCAGTCTAATGGCTAAGCATGTGAAGGACCTATTGTCAGTACTCCAGTAACCTTTTCTGTATGTATGAGACTGTGGTACTACACAACACTGAGGCAACATGTCTGAAGGCTACCTGTCTGTGACAAGGTGTATGTATGCAAGGTCACACTGTCTGACAACAGTGTCCCTCACACACTGTTGCATGCATACACACCTGGTAAATGTACATATAAAGCTGTACCTTGGCTATGAATTAGTGTATTTCCACTCTGCATACTCCATGTTGGTAATGTCTGCAGGGCCACAGCCTGCAGACACAGAGACACCTGGAACACAAACAGAATACAGCATGTCAGACTACATTCAGTCAGTGGTACTAACAGCAATAATGTATCACGGCTAATAAGGTACATAAACCTTTATGTGTACCCATAACAAATGCAAGCCAACAACACCTTTCACAGTATTAGGTAGCTACACTGTACTATATTCACCCTGTGCATCAGACTCATATTAGCATGCCCCTGTATCAATGGTGTGGATGGCAGGGATGTGGCACAGGTATCATCATATGCACAGGGTGTGGTGTGGGTTTTCCAGAGTACTAGGCTGGGCCATATGGCTGACATCATGTGTGTGTGTTTGGAGGGGTATCCCATAGATGTGTTGTTCAGAGGTGTTATGTGTGTCTGGAGGTGACCTGCTTGTGATACAGATGTGTGTGTGTGTATGTATGTACACAGTCACACCATGGGGCTGCCCTACACAGGGGTATGTTGGACAGCTGTGGACCGTACATGGCAGGGTGCCCAGTTCACTGTCTCTGGCCATAGACATGGGAACTGGTCTTGCCAGGGTCTTACTGGAACCACCAGGCCTAAGGCCAGATGCAGTACTGCTTCCTGATGGTGACTGCTGTCTGCTGGATCCATGTCCCTGACAGGACTGTCCAGGACCACGTGCCCATGGCCTGCTCCATTGTGATGTGGACAGCAACCCCCTTCGGTAGTGCTGGTGTCACTGCCACTATGGGAGTGTGAAGGTGCACGGCCAGGTAGACTATCATCTCATGTTGGTGCTGACCTACGACCTCATGGCCGATGCCCATCTCCCACCACATGCTCTAGCACAGACATGCCATGGTCAAGGATTGTCAAGATCTCACCCCACTGTCTATTCATGACCTCAGTATTTTGGCATGTGGCCTCAACAAGGTCATGTATGTTGCCACGTAAATCAGGAAGAGTTGCATCCAACACCCTATTTGTCTAGTGTTGCATTCACTACGTGGCTGTGCATCCATGACAGGCCGAAATATGCATCTGTTTACCTCTGCTGTGGCACTTACGACAGAGGCTTGATGAGCAGCATCCTCCTTGCGAGCACCCCTGTCCATCTGCCTGTGCGGGACTTCGCCTCCACTCTGGCTATTGCCAGTGTCTACACTCACACCTGCCATAGTCACCACACTAGCCTGTTCCATGCCACCACCTACCAGCTGTCCATCATCTGTGGCTGCTGGGGATGGGGCATGTGTGGGCATTGTGACTGTATGCGGGGACATTGTAGATGACTGTGGGATGCCAACCAATGGCACAGATTCAGCCGCTGACAATCCCACCTGTGCCTGACTATGACCATCATTGTCAGAGTCTGCAGAGACACTGACATCAGATTCTGAGTGGGAGGGACCACAACCACCATGTCCACCTGTGGGGGGAAGACAACATATGTAAATTAATACCTGCACTATAACGATTGCTGCTACACAAACATGCACACACACACACACACACACACACACACACACACACACACACACACACACAGACACATATAGGTGAGGTGGCAGACAGGCATTACACAGACGTCAAAATAGCCAACTGGTGACATTCACAACACAGTCAGACCACTACATGCACACCCTGGACAGGCCCTCAACATCATGCGGTGCAGCCTTTTTCACTTAATGTTACTACTTATATACACCTCTGTGATACGTGAGTAGTGTTAGTAGGTGATGGGCCTTCAAGTAGCACACACTGCACCCATGTACACATAATTGCTGTTCACCTGTATACCTCTCAACTGTACAGAGTGTCACTGAATGTCTACATGTGTGGCTCATATTTCTGGTCTGTTTGTCATAAATCCTGTGTTTATCTGACACATTACTGGCATGAGCTGAGGACTGGTGTCACTAATTAATGACATATTTTGAGTTTTATACTTCAAAACCTGCAGTACATGTATGTTACAACATAACCAGTTACACTAGCAACCTTCTAAGCTTACAATGGATATTATAAGTGTAGATACCCCTGTTAACATGCCAGGTTTGTCTGATATATAATATGAGACCACAGAAATCATGTGATAACATTTCCCACCTTAAATGTGACCTATAACCTGTGCAATCCAATTGAAGAACAAACACATTGGTTAGGGGTAACGTAGAAGTTGAAATATGTACAATAGGCTGGTTGCATGTCTGTGCACACCCTTAAACTAATACTTTGTTAAAGCACCTTTTGATTTCATAACAGCAGTCAGTCCTTTTGGGAAGGTGTGTATTAGCATGGCACATCTCGACTTAGCAATATTTGTACACTGTCCCTTGCAGAGGCCCACCATCTCTGTCAGATTGTGAGGCCATCTCTTCTGCACAGCCCTCTTCAGGGTACTCCACAGATTTTCTATTGGATGTAGGTGTGGACTGTGGCTGGCCCATTCCAAAACATTGATTTTCTTCTGGTGAAGACATTCATTTTTGGATTTTAATGTATGGTTTGGGTCATTGTCATGTGAAATGTATAATTCCTCTCCATCCACAGCTTTCTAGCAGACACATTAAGATTTTGGGCCAAAAGGGACAGGTATTTGGAACTGTTCCTAATCCCCTCCATCCTGGCAAAAGACCAACTTCCAGCTTATGAACAGCAACCCCAAAGCAGAACACTGCCACCACCATGCTTCACCATTGAGATGGTGTTCTTTTGGTGATGCACAGTATTGTTATTGTGCCAAACAAACCTATTGTATTGTGGCCAAAAAGTGCAACCTTGGTCTCATTACACCATAACACATTTCTCCACATGCTTTTGGGAGACTTGATGTATTTTTCTTGAGAAATTCTCTAGACCTGGATGCTGTCCTGTGTGAGAAAAGGCTTCCATCTTCCAACCCTACCCCATAGGCCAGATGTGGAGAATACGGGAGATTGTTGTCACATGTGGTACACAACTGGTACTTGCCAGAGATTCCTGCAACTCCGGTAGTGTTGCTGTAGGTCTCCTGGCAGCCTCCCTGACCAGTTTGGGTCTTGTCTTTTCCACACATTTGGAGGGATGTTCAGTTCTTTGCAATGTCACTGTTGCCCCATATTTTCACCACCATTTGATGACTGTCTTCACTGTGTTCCATGATATATGCAATTCTGTGGAAATGTGTGTGTACCCTTCTCTGGGCTGATATTTTTCACAAATGAGATGCCTTTGCTGCTTCGTAAGTTGCATGCGAACTATGGCTGTTGCTGTTGCAGGCAACTGAGTAAATGTTAGGATAATCCTGGTAGGACAGCTGACCATTATTTGCTGTTAATCAAAGATCCTCTGTAATTGATGGCAGGTGTGTACCCAAGAAGACGTAATGCTGTAATTATATCAAAAGCTGCTTCAACACATTATTAGCTTCAGCCTGTGCACACGTATGCATCTAGTTTCTTGTACGTTTTTTTATGCTTCATAATTGTTCCCCTAAAGATTTGTTTGTTTTACTATTGAATTGTACAGGTTATAGGTCACATGAAAGGTTGGAAGGGTTTGGAAATGTTTTATTGTGCTCTCATTTTTGTATATCACAAATATCTGGCATTCTAACAGGTGCACTGTATAACACTAATTTATAAAATAAGTCCCTAGTTTTGGGCCTTTGTCACCCCCCCCCTTTGTCAGTCTGTCCAGATTTCTTGCAATGACAGGTTGTGAGGCATGCCATAGATATGTGACATCTCCTGCAAATAGGCCCCTGTGATGACCACTGTGATGCAATGCAGTTAACCCCACCACAAGTGAACATGCAGATATCGCAAAATGGCTGAGAGTAATAGTTGTGTGCATGGTCACATGCATGACCTTAACATGCCTGGGGTACTAGTGAGCCACAACAGGAAAATCTCATACTTACCGGCTTCAGGCTGCTGTCCCACATCCAGACCTATGTAGTTGTGGGGGAGAGGTATTGTCAGCATATTCACATTTGGCATTGGTACAAGATGAATGCTACTTTTCTGCACATGTACAGTACAAGCTTTGATAGTACACAATTTGCTGTCCTTCACAATAGATGTGCACTTGTGTGCATTACTAAATCCCATCCACAAATGCAGCTTGAACTGACATATGCATCTAGATACTCTATAGAAGACAGTATGACTGCTGCATGATTAAATTGATGTGCACTGTGACCTTACCTGGATGCTCCTCGCCTGTTGCCTGGGTGCCACCCACCTCCACGACTTGTGTTTCTTGTGTTGGCTGTTCTGTGGGGGCTGCCCCAAGGTTGGCAAGGAGCTCCTCTGTTGCTGTAAGTGGGAGCCTGTGTAGCTGGACCCCCACCTGTAGCAGTATGGTCCCCGGCCACGGCAGTAGCCATTTGCTGGGCACAATGTATCAGGTCAGTTGCCCAATGCCTGACCTGATCACATGTGCGGCCCTGGTGGCCCAAGGTGTTAACTCTGTGGACAAGGTCATCCCACAGGGCAGTCTCCTCCCTCAGATTTTGTCAGCTATGGCTGAACACCACCCCATGATGATGGATTATGGCATCGGTAATGGCTGCATTTTCATCTGCAGTCTGTACTGGCTGACGCTGCATACCACCTGGAAAACTTAAACAGGGAAACACATCACAGGACCTCAGACTTTGCCCAGAGTTATTTACAGAGTCAGCACAACAACATTGCCTATCATTAGCCACCACTTACAACCACATCATACCCCTGTCATCTATCAGCACAGTATGAATCTGCATTTCACTCCTGGTCCTGATGTATCATGTTCCCCTCAATGAGGGCCAGTACATTGCATAAACCACCATTCATCATTAACATTTGTTTAGAAGGATGACAGTGGCCATCTTCCTTGCAGATGAGATGTCAATAGTGCTCAGGCTTTGCTTGCATACAGTGTGTAATGGAGTTGGAAGCATATGCCTGAGTTCATGTAGGATGCAGACAGGAATGTTATCAGGTCTCATGGAGGCTTGCTTTTGTTGACTTTGATTAGGCAAAATGCAGCTGCTCCCTGATGATGAGGGGAGGGGTGCAGGTGCTATGCATATCCACCTATACTGATGGTGATCCAGGGGAGTGATGTTTGCCCTAAACCTGTCTGCAACAGGTTGGCTGTAGCTACGGTGTGTGTGTATGTGATGTGACTGACCATCATTACAGGGTGGGTTGGTTTGTTGCCTCTGAGATTGCAGACATATGTGAAGATGGCCTTGTGATTGTCCTTGGTGGATGTGTCCAATTTGTACTCATAGTTAGCATTACAGTAATCCACCTGTGATCTCATATACTCATTCAGACAAAGGTTGACTTACTGCCAAGTTGGTGTCTGCTCCTATTTTGCCCTGTACAGCTAATATAGCAACAAATTATGTGGTTTGTGTATTGCTGCTGTCCAGCAAAGGGGATTACTCTACCTTGGTGGAGGCAGGTTTTACAAGTAAGATATTGCTGAGTCCATACAGCTATGTAGGTGGTCATATAGCTATTTGTAGTAGGCATGGACACAAGGTCATAACACAGTTGGACACCTCTCCAATTTTAACCTGATAATCATGCTTATTCTAGTACCCATGTCTGTGTCAGGGCAATGCAACAACCAGTAGCTGAAGAACTCTAACTATGCTGGATGCACAGAAACTAAGATTGCACACGTGTATGTGTACAGCTTATTTACCTGACATTTTGCATCCCATGTCTGTTGTTATGAGACAGCCAGGTGCACCTACTCATACATACATGTGCACAGGTAATACCTGATATACATTTCTGTTCTATGTCAGTATGGCACACTGTATTTACACTCTTGCTGCTCAGTCATTCTTCACAGCCTGTTAGAGTAGGACATCTGGAAGACCTCACACATACATGGGCAGTGATGGGCCAGAATTAGTGACATTTTCTTAATATTGCTGTAACACACTTACGTCATTTGATAGCACAGTAGCTTTTACATTCACAGACATACCCTGGAGGATGTCCGACACTCATATGGCAGGAAGAGAGGAGAAAGGCTAGGAGTGTGATAGTGAGGGTAGGAACTTTTAATGTTGGCAGTATGACTGGTATGGGGATAGAGCAAGCTGATACAATGGGCAAAAGGAAGGTTGATATATTGTGTGTGCGAGAGACCAGATGGAAGGGGGGTAAGGCTAGGTGTATCGGAGATGGGTCCAAATTGTTCTATCATGGTGTGGATGGGAGGAGAAATGGTGTAAGGGTTATCCTGAAGAAACAGTATGCCAAGAGTTTTTTGGTGGTGAAAAGAGTGTCAGATAGAGTGATGTTTATGAAGCTGGAAATTAATGGTGTAATGATGAATGTTGTTAGCGCATATCCTCCACAAGTTGGGTGTGCGATGGACAAGAAAGAAAAACTTTGGAGTGAGTTGGATGAAGTGGTGATGACTGTACCCAAGGGTGACAGAGTGGTGACTGGATCAGATTTCAATGAGCATGTTGGTGAAGGGAACAGAAGGGATGCAGAAGTGATGGGTAGGTATGGTGTTAAGCAAAGGAATGCAAAAGGTGAGATGGTAGTGGATTTTGCAAAAAGGATGGAAGTGGCTATGGTGAATATGTATGTTAACAAGATGGAGGAGCATAGGGTGACATACAAGGGTGGAGAAAGATGCATACAGATGGAGTATATCCTATGCAGGAGTGTCAGTTTGAAGGAGATTGGAGACTGTAAAGTGGTGACAGGGGAAAGTGTAGTTAGGCAGCATAGAATGTTGGTCTGTGGGATGACGTTGGTGATCAAGAAGAGGAGGAGGAGTGTGAGGACAGCACCAAGGATTAAATGGTGGAAACTGAAAAAGGGTGATTGTGAGGTTGAGTTCAGGGAAGAGTTAAGACAGGCACTGGGTGGCAGTGAAGAGTTACCGAATAGCTGGGTAACTACAGCAGAGCTAGTAAGGGAGATGACTAGAAAGGTGCTTGGTGTGACATCTGGACAGAGGAAGGTGGACAAGGAGACCTGGTGGTGGAATGAGGAAGTACAGAAGAGTATACAGAGAAAGAGGTTGGCAAAGAAGAAGTGGTATTGTCAGAGATATGAAGAAAGTAGACAAGGGTGTAAGGAGATAAGGTGCATGGAAAGACACACGTGGCAAAGGATAAGGATGAGACCCATGAAGAGTTGTATGAAAGGTTGGACACTAAGGATGGAGAAAAAGACCTGTGCCAATTGGCTAGACAGAGGGACTGAGCTAGGAAAGATGTGCAGCAGATAAGGGTGATAAAGGATAATGAGGGAAATGTACTCACAAGTGAGGAGAGTGTGTTGAGTAGATGGAAAGAGTACTTTGAGGGGCTGATGAATGAAGAGAATGAGAGATAAGGTTGGATGATGTGGGTATGGTGAATCAGGAAGTGCAACGGATTAGCAAGGAGTAAGTAAAGATAGTTATGAAGAGGATAAGGAATGGAAAGGCTGTTGGTCCAGATGACATACCTGTGGAAACATGGAGGTGTTTAGGAGAAATGGCATTGGAGTTTTTAACCAGATTGTTTAATGAAATCTTGGAAGGTGAGAGGATGTGTGAAGAGTGGAGAAAACATTTTTGGGTACTGATTATAAGAATAAGGGTGATGTGCAGAGCTGTAGTAACTACAGAGGGATAACATTGATCAGTCACGGCCTGAATTTATGGGCAAGAGTAGTGGAAGCTAGGTTAAGAAGGGAGGTGATGATTAGTGATCAGCAATATGATTTCATGCCAGGAAAGAGAACTACAGATGCGATGTTTGCTCTGAGAGTGATGGAGAAGTACAGAGAAGGTCAGAAGGAGTTGCATTGTGTCTTTGTGAACTCAGAGAAAGTATATGACAGGGTGCCTAGAGAGGAGTTGTGGTATTGTATGAGGAAGTCAGGAGTAGAAGAGAAATATGCAAGAGTGGTACAGGATATCTACAAAGGTAGTGTGACAATGGTGAGCTCTGCGGTGGGAGTGATGGATGCATTTAAGGTGGAGGTGGGATTACATCAAGGATCAGCTCTGAGCCATTTATTATTTGCAGTGGTGATGGACAGGTTGACAGACAAGATCAGATAGGAGTCCCTGTTGACAGTGATGTTTGCAGATGGCATTGTGATCTGTAGTGAGAGTAGGGAACATGTTGAGGAGACCCTGGAGAGGTGGAAATGTGCTTTAGAGAGGGGAGGAATGAAGGTCAGCAGAACTAAGACAGAATATATGTGTGTGAATGGGAGGGAGGATAGAGGAATGGTGAGGATGCAAGGAGTAGAGTTTGCAAAGGTGGATAAGTTTAAATACTTGGCATCAACAGTTCATAGTAATGATGAGTGTGGGAGAGAGGTGAAGATGAGAGTACAGGTAGGATGAAGATGGTGACAAAGAGTGTCAGGAGTGATTTGTGACAGACAAGTACCATTAAGAGTGAAAGGGAAGGTCTACAATAGGGTAGTGAGATTAGCTATGTTATATGGGTTGGAGAAAGTGGCATTGACAAACAGGTAGGAGTCAGAGCTGGATGTGACAAAGTTAAAGATGTTAAGATTTGCACTGGGTGTGACAATGGTGGACAGGATTAGGAATATGTATATTAGAAGGTCAGCCCAGGTTGGACAGTTTGGAGAGAAAGCCAGAGAGGCATGATTATGTTGGTTTGGACATGTGCTGAGGAGGGATGCTGAGTATATTGGGAAAAGGATGGTAAGGATGAAGCTGCCAGGTAAGAGGAAAAGAGGAAGGCCTAAGATAAGGTTTTTGGATATGGTGAGAAGGACATGCAGGTGATTGGTGTGACAGAACAAGATGCAGAGGACAGGAAGAAATGGAGACAGATGATCTGCTGTGGTGACCCCTAATGGGAACAGCCAAGAGAAAAAGAAGATGTTGTAATGTCAGTCTTCACAGATTTGCCAATGATTTGTCAGACATAACACAACTCTATGAGTAAATGACTAGAACTATGAGGCACACGTATAGTCAGTGTGCATAACACTGGACAGTTGAATGGTATGAGTTCAGTATATCACATGCAGTTCATCACACACATCTGCAACAGTAGTTTACTATGCAAATACCCTGTAAAGGTCTCTCAAATTTCTGAGACAAACATGTATATCATAGTTGTATTCACAATTAAAATATGGATATCTACCACATCCCAGTAGCTGACCTAGCCATGTCACAGTCAGTATTATTCAACACACACTCCAGTAGAAGTCATATGTGAGCCATCCTTTCCTGGGGTGACTCAGGGGTCTGAGCTGTGATCTATGTCACTGCAGACAGACCCAGATGCTACGGCCATAGGTTCTGACCAGCAATATATCAGTACAGCAAGTCCTGTTGAGACATATTTGTTGAACTTCCTATTTTCCATTATTACATACCCCCTACTGTATTCCATTACATGCTTACTTGTTTGACATACCTTTTTTTTTCCAAGTAGAGTTAGTTTGATTCCAGTTTTTGTTGGTTGGTTTGTCTGTCTGTCTCTCTCTCTCTCTCGCTCTCTCTCTCTCTCTCTATCTCTCTATCTCTCCAAGATGTAGGGTATACATCTGTTTTGCATAGGCAGCAGTTTGCCTTTTGTCAATAATGCTGATGAGCAGCTGATGGCCTGTGCACTAACTGGTGTCCCCCACTTGCTAATTGCATGCAGAACAACTGTGTTGTTATTCCTATAGCCAATGGCATGGCAACACACTCCTATAATTGAGTACTTTATGTGGGCATTGCCCCTTTTCCTTGCCTGTGAGGAGGACTTCATGGAGGTGTGTGAACAACAGCCTCACAGAGGGTAGTTGGAAATACCTCTTACAATGAAAACTGTGGATACAGGCCAACAAATTGGGGGCAATGTTCAACACATAGGGACAGAATGTAAGTACTGCTGTTATACAGTTGGATTAATGCTTGTTTAACAGGGTTTGTGTGGACATGGATTTTCTGCATGATTTTAAGTCTGACAGTGTTATGTGGTTGACATAACTCTCAACTATAGGGCTATCCGCAGAATGGACAGAGTTTGGACTCATGTTTGGTGTGTTCCTCAGAATTTTTTTGTCCTTGGAAAATCAGTAGCATACTTTGGGGATTGCAGTCAGTAAATGGTAACATCCATTTGTGTTTCTGACTTCATATCCCTCAGAAAAGATATGTTGCAACAAACCCTGTTACAGCAGCAACCGTCTCAGTTTATAACAGCAATATTTCAAATATGCCCCTATTTTGGGACTTCTGTCTCCCAAGTATGTCAGGCTTTGTCCTTATGTCATGCAGTAAGAGGTTGAAAGGTATGGTATATCATTATTTTGTGCCTTCATTCCAGATATCATCCCAGTGATGTATCAGAATGCCAGAAATTTTATGTGGAAGAGGGCTTATATATGAGGACAAAGCCTGGACATTCTGTGGGACTCTGTACAGTTGAGAGGTCTGTGTATTTCTGGCGACTGTTGACAGACTATCAGGATTGCGTAGCAGTGTAATGTGTAAATGTTATTTGGTCTGTGTAGGGAGGGGGTAGATGTAAGTGTTATGGCTCCTTTTCTATCTGACTGTGCATGCTGCTCCATTTTATGGTGGTCTATCGGCTGTATATGTTTGTAGGGGTAGACTGGGACATGTCCCATACTATGGTCAGGATTCATACTACACTGTGAATTGGACCAGTATATATAGGGGTACTGTGTGAGTGTCAAACATGATTGTTTTTGGTCACACAGTCCTTATACTCTACTGTTCATTTGGCTTACCGGTATGTCACTATGACTGTGGTGAAATTGGTTGTGGGTATGCACTTTCACACTTATATCTATTTTTCAGTGTTGTTACATCCCTGTAGTGCCTGATATATTTGCAAATGCATGAGTAATTCCCCATAGTGATTTGGGTTAGTGCTGTGTCAGTCTGACTGTAGTTTGGATGGTGCTTGGTGACATGCTTAGCAGATCAGTGTAGTTTCCCTAATGTGATGTTATGTCCAGATATTTGTAGGATGTACTGTAGTCTGCCCCCCCCATAAGTGTTGTGTATTTCTGACACATCAGTGGGATTCTGTGAGGATTTAAGTCACTAACTAGTGAGAAGTAATTGAGTGCTCGACTTGTACAATTTCAGTCAATATATGTTAGAACAGACAGGATGGTGTTACTGCGGCAACTGTGTCAGCTTATCTACTCCAGTATTTCAGATATGTCCCTATTTTCATGGCATTCTCCCTCTCACTTTGTCAGGCTTGGTCCAGATTCATTGCACTAAGGGGTTCTGAGCTTACCTATCGACTGGCAGGATTGTTTCGGAATGTCCAGGTTTATTGCTCATATTTCTGGTCTGTTCCACAGATTCATTATTTTTATTTCTCTGGTAAATCACTGTAATGATCTCAGGATTTTTGGCAGTAAATGATGACATACATTTCAGTTTCAGACCTCACATCCTTCAGAACATGTATGCTGAAACAAACCAAGTTACTCTAGCAACTTTCTTACATTTATAAGAGCAATATTTAAAATAGGTCCCTAGTTTTGGCCCATTGTCCCCACATTTTGACCACCTTTAGCCAGATTCCTTGCACTAAGAGGTTGAGAGGTATGGTTCTGAGGTATAACTCCACTACATCTTATGAGCATATACATATATATGTATGTATATATATATATATATATATATATATATATATATATATATATATATATATATATATACACACACACACACACACACACACACACACACACACATATGTATATGTACATATTTTAAATATATATCTCTATGTATATTACTCATATATTTTCCATATATATGCATCTCCATACATATATACATGTATATGTATATATACAAAACCTGACTGATTCTACAGAATCTTTTTCCTACTGTTGAATGACTCTACTGCATGATATGTTTGAAAAAATCATCAGATATCCCTGCAACTCAAATGGTGTAGTGATACATTACTCTGACTATAGTGAACAGGGTCTTGGGTTTGAAACTTGGTAGGGCTGATTATTTCATCGCTAGGAAGAGCAGTGGCTGATGGAGAAAGAGTGACTAAAGCAGTTTTAAGTAGGTTTGCATGACACTAAGCAATGCCAAGACATGGTTAACCATATAGATGCTTAATCTATGTTGACTTCACTTAGCATCGCACTAACTCACACCTGCGCTAATTTCTTTAAAAGAAAAAGGAGTGATAGTAAAGTGGTGATAAAAGGACATGCAGAGGGAAAAACAATATTAAAGATAGCTAGAGATGTGCAGGATGGGTGTAGAAAAGGTCCATAGCTATCCATTTCTTATACAGCAACAGCTGCTCATTTGTACAGAATTTGGAGGTGGATTTGGACACTCAAACCCCAGAGAGAGGGGTGAGGACAACTGCAATGTGTTGTCAAGCCAATTGGACTGGATTACATGTGTCCAGTGGACACGTGTGAAATGGACAGCTATGTATGGGGCAATATTTTTTTTGGGACAGATGCCCTTTTCTTTTTTTTAAGGTGAGAGTGGAATGTTGGGGAAGGATTGTAGGTAGATCTGGGGAGGTAGGTTGGGTAGGGAGACAGACAAGACAGCAGACAGGGGTGGTATATGACACATGAGGGGGGGGGTAAACACATTTGACAGGGAGGGTGGCTGAGAATCCGAAGCCCATGGGCTCCCATATGGTTACAGTGGGACTGAGATCCTCACCCATGGACAGTCATCACTGCATCTTCACGGACCCAAAGGTGGCTGTGCTGTGAGCTGGACAGGAGGGATAGCCTGTCCCTTGAGGTGTGCCAGGCAGACTCAGATTGAAGGGTGTTGCGCACCAAATCCCGGACCTGACTGCAAGTGGCAGGCTCCTGGCTGTGTCTGCTCCCGGGGGGGGATGGGCCCCGTCCCCTGTGGCGGTTCCACCTGAAGGCGGTGCAGGACCAGTAGATGGGAGAGATCTGGGTTGGGTCCCAGATGTGCTGGGGCCCAGTGCCATAGCCAGATGAGATGGGACAGGCGGATCTGCTGGGATCTGCCTTTCCAAATGGGCTATGGTGTAGAGGTTTTACAAAATATGTTGATTAATGATGAACAACATATTTCAAGATTAGTTATGCGGTGGTGGTGCTGCAGTAGCATTGTCGCCTCACAGTAAGACGCTGTCGGGTTCGATTCTCAGCTAGAGCGCCTTCTGCGTGGAGATGTGTGTGAATGGGCGTACTTTCATTGAAGGTTGTGTGTCAGGGCTGGTAACTCGACACATAAAAATCAACTACCAATCATTAACGGACCGGAGTTCTGCTGTGGCGACCCCTACCCGGGAAAAAGCCGAAAGACACAAAAAGTTATAACAGCATGCATGGGTGTTCCAATTAACCCCATAAAACAGATTTGAAACAGTTGCATAGCAAACAGAACACATGCATAAATAGAACAACAGTATGCATCGTAACAGCATGCCAGTAACATTGACGGCAACAGGCCACCAACAATGGCATTTGAGCAAGGTATGTTAACATGCAAGCAACCAAACATATGAACAATAATATAACACAAGTCCCAACATTAGGGTTGGAGCACAACATACCCATAGTATATGAGGAATAATTACTGATGCAGATGAGGAGTGGAGGGAGAGACAAAAAGTCCATTAACAACTGTTTATGCTTCTATTTTCCACAACAGTACTGCTCAATACTCTGTGGGTCTGCCCTCACTTTACATCTACATATGGCCCATAGATTCTGTAGTACAAACATACTTATTAGACTGTTAGCCTGGAATGGTATGAGGCAAACTGTGACAGCTCTGGGTGCATGACTAGAGAGGACTCGTACATGTCAGGGTTACATATCTGGCACACGAGGGGTACCCTGAACTGCTATGTGAGTGTGCTACTGGCATACATCAACTGGTTTCCTATCTGTGTCCAGGATTATTTGTAGTAGTGATAACTAGTCATGACAGCATGACACTTGAGAAACATGTATCTGGAACATACCTCTCAACCTCTTAGAGCATGACATTTGGACAAAGCCATACATAAGAGTGGAACAAAGGCTCATAAATATGGACAATTTTTAGATATTGCTCTTACAAACTTAGAAAGTTAATAAAATAACAGGTTTTGCATTTGCATGGCTTTTCTAAAGGATATGATGTCTGACACTTATATGTCTATCATTATTTTCTAACTTCAGTCTATAATGACTTGTCACTGATTTGCTATAACACCACTACTTTATGTAAAATGGACCAAAAACCTGAGACAAATATCTGGACATTCAGTGAATATATGTACAGTTGAGAGATATGATTTGTGAAGAGTGCATATTTTATGTACCTACCCTGTTGTCATTTGCAGGCATGTGGTGGGACAACTGAACAGTCGTACACAGTTTATTAGTATACCCTTCATACAGCTGCTACCAACATTTCCTTACCTGTAAAACCTGTGGACAAAATAACTGTTAACAATACCTGACTATTTTTACATTTATTCATGATTCATTGTGTGTAGATATGCACACATTTTAGTACCACTCCCTGGATTCAAACCGTGTCTGGGTGTGCAAAATTAACAGCTAAGCTATAGCTCATCACGATGAGCTACTTGGGAGCTGTTGTTTCTGGTTTCACTGGTTTCTGCCTAATAGTCTCTTGGTTAGACAGTCTGAACTTGTAATCATGTGATACATGCATGACATTTATTGTACTGTGCATTACTCCTTTGGATTACTACAATCTGGAATGCAAAGATTAACACAAGCCAATGCTGCATGGAACTCACTTTGATACTTTACATATTACTATTCAGGGTTCAGAGTTTAGTGCACTATATATTTCACATTTAATTTATATCTCGTTTTACAGCTACACCATCTACAGTTTCTCTTAACAGCTTGTTCACAAATGAACCTCAGTTAATGTATGCTGTCACAGCCATATTTGCTGTGAAGAACCTGTATACATTCTATATATGTCTACAACAACATACCAGAATAAACACAGCAGTTTTTTGTAAAGGTCTTTATTGTACATCAATATTAGTCAGTCAAACTTTTTTATTTATTAAGTTAAGCAGAGTAACAGTATACATATTAGCGCATTTATATCACATTATCGAAATTTCAAAATATCGAATCTGATATGGTCGATACTATATCATCGATATTTTAAACTTTCAAACATAAAAAAGAAAACAAAAAATAAAAAATAAATAAATAAATAAAATAACTAAACATTGCAAGCAGGGGACAAGCTCCCATGCACCCCCCATGTGGGGGGCTGCACCCCCCACACTCCCGCTACTTAAATACACCAACTCCGAGATCACACTACATTGCAGTAAATGGAAATCTCCCCTTACGGAGATTTCCGTTGAAACGTTCAATGTCTTTCACTTTTGCTGATATGGTGCCGATCACATCAGCTTCGATATTTTCAGTCTTCGATGAAGCAATATAGACCCCTACTAACAGTAAGCAATGTACTCTTTCTTAGCTATTTGTACATTATACTAAAAAATAGATTTGTACTCACCAGCCTGTTGTCGCAGCCTCAGCAATTTGTCACCATGGGCTTCAACATTCACAGCCCTCTCTGCTGCAGCTGTAGGGGAGAAAAACAAACATTATGCATATCTGTCTATCACATTCTCAGGCCAGTATTTGGTACAAACTACTTGATAGTAATACTTACACACTACTGGAGCATTCTGGTCCTGTCCATCTTGGAACCACTGGTCCAAGACAGCCCCCTTCCTATTCTTTAGGTCAAAATAGTGTTGCCGTACCTGCTTACAAGTCTGAGGGATGTCAGTAGCACTAGTTAGGTCATGTGCAAGACAGTCCTAGGCCTCTGCTTTGTATTGAGAGCTCTGGTACTGGCCTTGCAGCAGCTTCTCCTCATGTTTTTTTACTAGGAGTCCAGCCATGACCCTGGACTCCTGAATGCTCCAGCTTTGCGCCTGAAAGTGCACTCCCTCTTCTACACCAGCCATTGTAGCTGCACAGATGAACTATAACAGATTATGGCTGTATTCACACCTGCACCATTTAAATAGTGAGATATTCCCACCCTTTGCTATCATTGGACCATTTTGAAAAGGTTAAGCTCCATTAAGCAGTGCACAAATCCACTTAGCTGAGCTACCTGCTGTGTAGCATTCACATCTTAGCAATGGTTACACCTGCTAAGCATTGCTGATCATTGCTGATCATAGCTAATCATTGCTTTTACATCACTTTTCATTTATTGAATATATCAGAATACTGACTTCATTTATTAAGTGTATATGATTTACTTTACATGACATCCCTCTATGTGCTTTCCTTACATTGGCAAGGGGTATGACTATACTGTATGGGACACTTGTGTATACATGGATGGTTTCACATGTTATATGCACTCACACTTCCATTTTATACCAGCTACACCACCTTTTTTTTTAAAAAAACAGTTACTACATAATTTAAATTTAAAAAAAATTTTAACACTGCTTTCTCATATAAAAATAACTTGCCTGTCTTGGTACTCATGCTGTGAATGCCTGCATAAAAGCCAGGACTCTAACCACTACACTGTCTCAGCTTTGGAATTTTAGCTGTATATTTGTATTTATCTCATAGGTTCATAGGTTAGTACTAAGCTAACTGCCCTTGCAAGCCATTTTAAGCCTAGCCAATTATCCCTTTTGAGACTCGAACCCTACACCTTGTGTCTGTAAGGCAAATACCTTAACTATTAGGCCACCCTCCCCATCCTATGGGATGTTTAAGCTATGGTAAGTGGAGGGCCATAATGCGCACACCCGCTTAGCTATGCTTAAACATTCCTTAGCCTAGAAAAAATATATAATATTATTAATATATTATTATGTTATATAGTGAGTATTGTGCTGTTCTGACATGTCATTGAGGACTGCAGTCAGGAAATAATGGCATACATTTGGTTTTCAGGCTTCTATCCTTCAGAGATTCATGCTAATACATATCCTGTTTTCTATCCACTTTCTAAGTTGGTGAGGGCAATATTTCAGATGTGTCTCTTTTTAGGGTTTTTCCCCCATTGTTTGTGCCTTTGTTCACATTTCCTGCTTTAGCAGGTTGCAGGTGTCGTACGGCACTTTTACAATGCAGGGGGTGTGTCACAGAAGCTGTCACACACCTCCTGCATTCGTTTCCTGGTCCTGTATGTATTTCAGTGTCTGTGGACACTGAAATTCATTTATTTCATTTCAGTGTCCACAGACACTGAAATACTGGAATAATATTAGAGAAAGTCTCTAATATTATGTCAGATCAGGTTTGGCACTTTCTGAGTGCAGGGGGCATATTCATGGTCCGTGCACTACTTAGACATGCCCCTGCTCTCATTCATGGTTCGTGTTCGTGTAGTTTAAATAGCAGCGTGCCTTCATGAATATGCAAGGCGCACTGCTGTGGCTACACAGACACAAACCACTCTGTGCAGGAATAGCACTATTCTTCCACGGAGTTTATTGAATCCCAGGGCTCGTATGCCATGAAGGCTATATTTTGTTGCCAAAACAAATTACTGTGATTCTCTCTCTACAACAAAACAATGAAAACACCATTCCATTTCTTCACAAAGGATAAACACGGGGAGTCAATCTGCAAAATAGTGTGCATAAGCCAGTTATTATAACTGAAAACTTGTCTGAGTTCATTGAATGACAGTTTTACCGTTGATGAGATGTCTACCAATCAAGCTAAAACTCCTTATCTTTTATTAACTCCAATATGAGATAAGATGGTCATTGTCTCTTTTCATGAATTATTTAATAATTGAGCTCTATCTTAAAAATATTATGGTTTTATCTCATTTGGTTACCACTTAACCGTAAACAGCATCCTGAAAGCCATAGAGGCACAATCTGCTAGAAATTAAGCTGTTACTTGGTTTCTGTTAATGTTCAGAAGTTAATACATGAGATTCTATTCATAAAATCACCCTTAATCAGAATTTTGGTGCTGAGTTTAGACTGGCAGAATAATGAGAGTGTTATCATCATAAATTGGCCTTAATGAGACAGCATATCACAGGGAAATATCAAAGGTTAGGGAGCAATAGAACCACCCAAATCTCACAGTTTGCATTTTCTAGCTTGAATAACAGAAGTGACCACCTGAAGTTCAACTTCTGGTTGTTTTCCACTAAGGCTAAAGTCAACATATTATGAGTTTCATGTGAAATGGACCTAGTGAAGTGAGAAGAGCTTCTGTACTGCTATGTCTGGCAGGATGAACTGATGTCACTTTTAAGTCTACAAATAATTAATTCAGTTGAAATAATTTTGAGCTGGAAACCCGTTTCTACATAGGTATGTTTTTTTTAATAATGCCATCATAATTTGCAAACATTGAACAGGTTGTATATTGCCTGACACAATTGTTGAAGAAGGCCCTTCAGGGAAAGCTGATTCTTCATAGCTGTTGTACTGTCTTTTTTATACATAAAGGAAATATATCAAAGATATAGGAAAAAAAGCATCCCAACCTTGAAAATCTCTACCCTCCTTAAAACAAGTAGACAGTGCTGTGGCTAATATTATAAAATATATGCAGATTATGACAATATTCCCCCATAATGTAGAAATTGTTTAAAATTAGTCCATGAATGGTCATTTTTGAGAATCATGACAGTCACTTAAGAAACGATATAGTCAAGATAAAAAAATGAGCTCCTTTGTAATAATTAATGTAGAGAATATAAAGTAACTGTCGGCTCATTTGTAGAACATAATTAAATTAGAGAACTAAAATCCATGAAATGCATTATTCCTGAAGTAAGCATCTGTGGTCCAAGTGACAGATATACACCAAACAACATGCATGTAAGTACTCTGCTTTCCCATTCCTTAATTTATCCAATACAAAGCAAAATCTAAATCAAAACACAGTCGTGAGACTGTACGTTAGAGGAATATTGCAGTCTATATATATTGTGATGAAACAAACTTGCTTCTGGAGTCTATCTAATGTATTTTACTCATATCTGAATTTAGAGAGCTATAGACAGATGGTTTTCAACAGCTAAACTCATCAAAAATTAAGTTTTATCTTATTTTATTTGTTTTCTGGGGTATAAATCACACCTCACTGTGTCAAAACAATAAGTCAATCATTGTGATTAAAGCTGAGCACTAAGAAAAACAAAATGTAAATAGTACAGCAGCAACAGGGCCAACAGTATATCACCCAGGTCCACAATTTCCCCTCTTTCTTGCCCTCTTATGTCCTCCACACAAGAATACTTATGAAGCCATTCATAAACTGCCAGTAGTCAATGCTGACTTTAAAAGCCCTCACAGCCCACTTGCAGCTAGTGAAGAATGGCAACCTCCCCAGGGCAGGAACAACAGAGGATTGCTTATTTCTCAGCAGTGTTTGAATCATGGCATATTAACAGAAGACATACGTTTCTGTTTGAAACTTGATTCTAGGACACTTAGCATTCTAAGCTGTTGTCACTGCTTCTGGACTAACAAGACTACTCTGAACATTTTGGTACTGTGTTGTTTTAAGCTACGAGTTTCCTAGCTGAAAGGAAAAAGTTTTTTAAGGACAAACTCTGTGCTAAGTTATTCAAAGATTCTTTGTTAGACCAGAGGCAGTCACAACAACACAGCCAAATGAAAGCCTTGTGTTTATGTCCCCACCAATGGTCTCTATTTTCTTTTCATATTCCATGATTCAGAAACAATAGCTCGGCTAAGCCTTTCATATTCAATGATTAAAAAGAATGCCTAAGCAGAGGCTTTTTATTCCTTCGTGCATCCACGTAATCTGACCTTAAATAACCATGCTATAGGCCTCAGAGCTGAGAGAAAAGGGTTTTTTTAAGGGAAAATCAGGAGGTAGATACTTAGGCTCTACTTGTTAGGCCAGAGGCAGTACCCAGAACACAGAATGCTGGATATCATAAAGTCCCAAACTCGAGTCCATATTTTCCTCACATATTCTGTGATGAGAAAAGTTTGTCTAGACTGAGGCTTTCTAGGCTTTGTACTGCATTTGCTTAAGTGTATCTGTGTGTCCATATTTTCCTCACATATTCTGTGATGAGAAAAGTTTGTCTAGACTGAGGCTTTCTAGGCTTTGTACTGCATTTGCTTAAGTGTATCTGTGTGTGTGCGTGTGTGTGTGTGTGTGTGTGTGTGTGTGTGTGTGTGTGTGTGTGTGTGTGTGTGTGTGTGTGTGTGTGTGTGTGTGCGTGCGTGCATGCGTGCGTGTGTGTGTGTGTGTGTGTGTGTATGTAATTTCATCCTAAAATTGCCATGGTAGTTGTTTCTTATCTGAAAGGAGAAGGTTTTAAAACAAATTCAGTACCTAGTTGCTTGCTTGCTCCCTGCAGCCCAGAGGTGGTGACAGAGTGCAGTGCTGGAAATCCCAGTGTTAAGTCCCAGACAAGAACTTATATTTTCCTTTAGTTTCATATTCTGGACCATGAATCATGTGGCAAGTATTCACCATCTCCATAGTTACAAACCCTTGCACCCAAAAAAGATTTATGGCTCAATCTTCCATTTATAAGGTTTTCAAAACATACTTAGCAGCTGTATATTTATAAGACTAAATTAAATAGAGGAATCTACTCTTCCTAAAAGCTTCCTGCTTCTTGGCTGAAGTCACCTTGATAAAAAAATGAAACTCAACAAGGCAACTGGTTCAGGTGGCATTCCTATGGAATTATATAGAGTAACAGGTAATTTTCCCTTGCTACATTGCCTCTTTGTCTGCTAAGAAATTACAAGTAAGGTCACCCCCCCCCCCCCATTAGATAGCACTGTCTCTCTTCTACTGAAGCCAAAGAAAGCCAAAGACTAGTATTCTTACTGCAGGCAACATCTCTAAATCATGAGTATAAAATTATATGTCTTTATGAGTGAATTAATTTACTGGGTTTAATTCCTGGGGACAAGAGATGGTTATTCAGAACAGACACACATTTGAAAATGTTATTAGATCATATCTCCTTATAAATCATAACTTACAAAGTACTGTTCTCATTAGCCTTGATGCAGAGAAGACACTCAGCAGTTTTATGGCCCCACTATATGTTGCTTTTTAGATATTCTGCTTTACTGCAGCATTAATGCATATGTTAT
Source organism: Protopterus annectens (assembly GCF_019279795.1). Lineage (NCBI taxonomy): Eukaryota > Metazoa > Chordata > Ceratodontiformes > Protopteridae > Protopterus > Protopterus annectens. Next base: position 1,415,359,665 of record NC_056737.1, on the reverse strand, counting down.
TTATTATTTATCCAGACCTTTCTCCTAGTGTTAAAATTAATCCTTATCTTTTATTTTGCTGTTGTTCTGTTCCCCATCAGACCATATAGTTATCCCTCACAGCTATTTAATCAGTCTGTTCATTTCACCTGATGAATAGCCCACTAGTTCCATATAGCAAGGGACAAGCACACTGGCAAAATAAACAATAAGATAACATATAGGGCAGCATTATTCAATATTAGATTCTGTTATTATGGTATTATTAGCACATTTAGGGGCAGAGTTTTGTTAATAATGCCTAGGATAAATGAGGTTTGGTAACAAACCAATTTGTCCAGGGACATCCTCAGAGTGAGGTTAGATAAATATATTAGTAGGAGTTAAGAGGGTAGGAGAGAGGAAAGGGTTAAATGGTAAGGAGAGATGATTGGGAGGAAATGAGATAAGGGTAGGGAGGGGCTTAAGGGGCTTATGCAAGTGTAATTGGGTAAGGAATCACATTTTGGCATGAACTTGTTACATGCAGGTAGTACGCCCAAGATGACCTGTGGATAGAATTGTCTGGAGGTAGGCCTTGGAAGGAATTTTGTTGGTTTGTGAGAGGAGTCATATGGCTGAAAGATGAGAGAGAGGGGTGGGCTGGAACAACAACCTTGGGCAGAATGGTGGTATAGGGTCTGTGTTGTGTTGCCTCTTTAAATATGCAATTCAGTTGTTTTTTTTTTTTTTTTGAGGACTAGGAAATTACTCATGTGTATCACTATATATTAATAAAAAAAAAATGGTTATCGAGTTTGGTTCAACATAATATATAATATGGTGGCTTTATCTCTTGATTGATGATTATCAGGCTTTTGGCTTGGCATAGTATATAATATGGTGGAATTCCTCTGCTTCTTGAATGAATAGATGCCTGCTTGATTTGAATGTTTCGGGCACTTGCATTGTGAAGTCATGGAGGTTGACTTGCTAGACATTAGTGAGGTGCCGAATGTTGAGGTGAGGGAGGTGGGGGGAATCGGAGGTCCAGGTGGTGCAGAGGTTTGCTGTGACATTTTGCCTCATGGTGAGTTAGGTCCACATTATGCTGCATTGACGTGAGCTTCCTAGGACTTGTGTGTGGACCAGAGATGCAAGACACAAATTTGCTCCACATGAATCACAGTTCTCACATACAGCTCAGTAACTGAGTAGTTTAATTTTATTTTGGTTAGTAACACTGTATGTTAACAGGCCTCCGTGCTTCATCTTGCACCAGTATTATAGGAAGGGAGGGGGGGATGTCCTCTATGGTTCTACTTATCTATCTGGTGGTTGCCATTCCAGTAGTGATGTTCTTTGGACTCTGGACTCTGGTTTGACTAGATTTTCATGTCTATTATGTGCACAGCAGTATGGATGTTATTCACTGGGCTTGTGGATGGGCATTCACTGCTGTTCATGTGCAGTTGCTGTCATTGGGAGGTTGACCGTTGGTTGTCGGTGCTGTCGCAAGTAGGGGGTGGCTTCTCAGCATACCTCTTAACTGTACAGATTTTTGCAGGATGTCCAGACTTTTGCCTCATATTTTTGGTCTGTTTTTCATAAAACAAAAATGTGTTTTCTGGCAAATTAGTGGCAAACTATTAAAGAGTGAGGTTAGAAAATAATGACAGACATTTCAGTTTCAGACTTCATACCCTTCAGAAAATTCATGCTAATGCAGAACCTGTTATTCTATGAGTCTATAAACTTTTTAAGTTTGTAACAGTAATCTGTAAAAATTGTCCCTAATTTTAGGCCTTTGTACCACTGTTATTTATGGCTTTGTCCAGATTACTTGGTCTAAGAGGTTGAGAGGTATGCTTCTCTCTGGTGCAGAGCCTTTCTCATCACACAAAAAAAAAAAAAAAAGTGAAACGCATTTTTGCAGAATGTCAGAGTTTCTTCATATAGCCTTGGGGCCTCACATCAAGCTTGAGATGGGGAGTGGTGGACAGTGGACATTGGCGCGTCATGCCTGTGGTGTGCAACTGTGGTTGAGGTTGTTGAAACCTGTTGTTCTATTGACTGGCTCAGTCTACATGAGCTATATTTGGGGATTGTCTTGGTGTTTACCTTGTTCCATCATTTCTGGCATTGACAGATGCTTTGCTGTGGGAGGTCGAGAGGTGTGGCAGGCATGTCATGCATTTGTATGGTCTACTGCTGAGTTGGAGTGTGGGTAGACCAATGAGTTATGTTCCGAAAGGGGTGGCTGTTCAAATGATGAGGTTGAGGGCTGGATACTTGTTAGTGTGGTGCTAAAATAGAACACAAGGTTTAAAAGTTGTCCTTAATTAATCTCATATATTTTTTTCATACATAATCCAGCTGGTGCCCTGGATGTGTCAATGGGGTAACAGTTGGGGTTACATACATAGCATTCAACAGCAAGAATGCTGCAGAATCTCCAGGGTGCTGCCCAATGTTTTGGGCCATTTTTCATAAAATGGGGGGCTTATGGCAAATCAGGCAGAGTTGCGTTCAGAAAGTGGGTTCTGGCATTTGTGTTTTGGCATTCATACCCCTCAAAAACTGAAACATTCCAGAGAGGAAGGGGAAGGAAAATGTGGGTAAACAAGTGGGGGGGGGGTTGTATTATCAAAAAAAAAAGGCAGGGTCACCAGTTATTAGAAGGAATCACTGGACAGAGGTACTGCAAGCTTTTTGCAACCATGTTGAAGTTTGTCTCAAGTTTGGTCCACTTTTCATAAACTTGTGGTTTTATGGCAAATTAATGGCACTTTATTTACAACAGTAGTTCAGAAAATGACAGACATGGGTGTTTTAGGCTTTACACATTCAGAAAACTCATCAAGAAGTTGAGCAATATGCTTTTGTAGTGGCGGGTCAGACATGCTACAGCAAAGTGTGCTCTATAGTGAGCGAGCACCATTATATTTTGCATGACACATGCCAAGAGTGTCCAGCTTATGTATATAAAAAAAAAAAAAAAAAGAAAGGAACTTAATGAAATAATATGGTTAATTTTGATTGTGGATACCAGTAAGGTATTCCTGATATGGATTGTCAGCCTATTGGCAGGCAAGGGCCTGCGCTACCATGGCCATCATTTGGGTACACCACAGAGCCCACTAATAATAATAAAAAAAGCATAACACCTTGCAATTGAGAATGTGGTAATATTTTGTCATACAAGAGTGAGATATTTTTTGGGCAAGTAGAAATCGGGCCTTGGATGTGGCAAAGGAAGGTGGATTTATTGAGGGCATTCAAAATGTGGGTGCGTTTTATGTATTGTGCATGATTTACATTTCTCTTTTCTTGCAGATGGTGGTGCTACTCTGGGTGTTTCAGTTGCTGGAGTGCTACGCAATGGGTCAATGCAGAGTTCATATCAGCCGGCAGGCAGCAAGATGTGGTCTCATCAGGTGGTGGATATTGTTGCAAAAGGGGGTTGATTGCTGGATCTGCACAGAGGGATGTCACAGGTACTGATACAATTTTACCTACACATTTCATTGTATGAGAGTTTTGTGTGGTATGTGAGTACTAAAGGGACTAGTAAGGATGAGGTACGTCAGGGGCTTGGTGAAGAAGGTGTTTAGGTTTAATTATGGGGAGGTTGGGGCCATCCACAGGGAATGGGGGAAGTAGAAGGATATGGGGTAGAGTCATAATAACTGAGGTTGGGTAGGATTTTGGGAGATCGATGACTGACTAGTTAGGCTCACTCTGAGGGCGGTGACAGGATTCTTTTTGACCTTTTGTTTTTACTGGGAAGAAGGGTTTGGAATGGGGAATAACAAGGATATGCACATTCATTGATGTGGATGTGTTTAGTCTGATGGCATAGAAATTTTAAACTAAGTTAGGTTGAAGCTTTACTGGTTTAATGCTTAGATGCGAGGGGACTTCTGGGTGTTAAGTTACGTTTTATGCAGTGCATGGTGGTTTGGTTTCGGCAGGTACGGCCTTGGCCTTGTCAATATGGTGTAGGTTTCACACTGGGTTGAAATATATTCAGCAGTACAAGTGATAGACAGGGAAGGCATGTTGGTTAACTTGAGTTTACAGCATTCTGAAGTGTGCAGGTTAATTTGTTGCTTGGATATTAGATGGGGTTTGCTTAAGGATTTTCTATTGAATCAAGGTGGGGGGAGTAATATGTAGGACTATTCGTCTCATAAGGAAAGGAGTGACTGTGGAGCTATGGTGGATTAGGAATGGGTAGGTTATTTACTTTGTTCACTAGTCTTTTCATTGGACTGAATGGAGGTTGTGTTGCAGCCACCAGGGATTAAGAGATTGGTGGGATGGATTGTTGAGTTACTTGGTTCAGGTTTGGGAACAAGTTTGGACATTTCAGCTGGTCAAGGAGCTTTTAGCTGCAATTACTTCAGTTCCGTGGGTGACAGGGTTAGGTTAATTTACTAAATTTTGGGTGGCGCCTCATCTTGGAAGGGGAGGTTTTATAGTATGAAGTTTGGCAGACATTGCCTATTGTCAAAGTAAGTCAGTTGCAAGGGTTGGCGTTGGTTTATGGAGGGCCATTGACCTACATTTTGTCTGCTTATTGTTCATGGATGTACTGATGTTATTGGTTGCCAAATGCTTTTTTGCTTTATAATAGTGGGTTTGATCCATTAGAAATGAAATTCTGGTCATTAGTATATCCCTTGGGAGGAGAAAGGGGATGCAGTTAGACAGATTTTGTTTTGGGTGTCATTGGGCTTAGAGATTTGGTGGTGTACTGTTCTGGTTTGGTTTTGCCTGGGGTGGGTTTAGTGTTTTGCTGGTGCATTTGGCAGGTAATGGCCTGGGAGACATTGTGAAGCTACTATTGGTGGCTAGGTAAGTGAGTTTAACCAATATACAGAGGTTATGAGGTTATGGTTGGCCACTTGTAGAGGGATGGGGGTTTAATTTGAGCCAGTTAGGCAGTTGCCTACTTTGGCTATTCATGAGTTAGGATTTTGGGAGGTGGCGACATGGATCTAGTTTGTTTAGAGAGGATGTTGTGCATCAAATGATGATCTTAATGCTTTTTAATGATCTGTTAGGTTGGAAGTTTGGTAGGAGAGAGAGGGAACAGCCTGGTCAGGCTGGTGGGTGGTGAAGAGGGACAGGTGTGCCCTCTTCTGTTCCCCCTCTGGCTGTGGATGTTCATTTCAATGAGTTGGGAAAGGAAAGTGAGTATTTGGAGGAGGCTTGATAGAAAAGCAAGCAGAGGTAAGGATGCTGCTTATTTGGTTGGATGTTAAGTAAATAAGTGGTTAATGAAGTGAGTAGTGGGATGGTGCTTCACAAGTAAAATAAGTGAGCGGAGGTAAGGATGGTGCATATTTGGTTGGATGTGTAATTCAATAAATGGTAAATGAAGTGAGTAGTGGGACGCTGCTTCATAAGTAAGTGAGTTGGAAGTATGGACGCTGATTACTGGGTCAGGATGAGCAAGGTCACGCTCTCCTGATTAACATTACATGGATGTTGATGTTGGTAAATGAAGTGAGTGGTGGGACTCTGCTTCATAAGTAAGTGAGTGGAGGTTTGGACACTGGTTACTTGGTCAGGATGAGCAAGGTCATACTGTCCTGATTAACATTACATGGATGATGACACTGGAATTCAAGTGTTTCAGTTGTAATTAATAAATATTGGCTAATAAAGTTATGTTTATGGAAGTTTAATAAAGGTTCAGCATTGAAGGGGACCAGGACAAATCAGGTTTGATAACAAACCAATTTATCCAGGGACATCTTCAGAGTGGGGTTAGATAAATATATTAGTAGGAGTTGAGGGTAGGGGGAAGAAAAGGGTTAAATAGTAAGGAGGGATGACTAGGAAGAAATGTGGTATGGTTAGAGAGGGGCTTATGCAAGTATAACCGGGTAAGGAATCACATTTTGGCGTGAACTTGCTCCCACCCTCCCTCCCCCTTTTTTGGTGGAATAGAGGATATTGTGGTAATTTTATTAGACTGGGTAGGACAGAGAAGAGGGACAGGTGTGCCCTCTTCTGTTCCCCCTCTGGCTTTGGATGTTCATTTCAATGAGTTGAAAAAGGAAAGTGAGTATTTGGAGGAGGCTTGATAAATAAGAGAGCAGAGGTAAGGACGATGCTTATTTGGTTGGATGTGTAATTCAATAAATGGTAAATGAAGTGAGTAGTGGGACGCTGCTTCATAAGTGAGTGAGTTGGAGGTATGTACACTGCTTACTGGGTCAGGATGAGCAAGGTCACGCTCTCCTGATTAACATTACATGGATGTTGATGCTGGAATTCAATCAGCTATATTACATTTCAGTTGTAATTAATAAATATTGGATAATAGTTACGTTTATGGAAGTTTAATAAAGGTCATCAAACATCATTCAGTATGATGTGTTTATTGAAGGGGACCGGGACAAAGACTATGACATGTAACGTGATCTTTTTTGTCATCTAGGTAGCAGCTGCATTTGGATTCAGCATGGACATTCCTTAAAGATTTTTTTATTTTTGACTTCATTAGGTAAGTGGTTCCAAACAGCAGGTCCCTGTCTAGAGAAGGCTGCTTCGCCTGTAATAGTTTTAAATGCGAGATGTGCTAGTGAGACATTAAAAGTTTACTACTAAAGGGAGTTTTAACTTTGACTGGACAATAGCTTTGAGTTAGTACCTTATATACTAGACAGCTAAATGGAAGGGTTGCCCAATTAGTCACTGATAGCTAGTTAGTATTTCAAGAAGTTTGCTATGGTGCAGGAAAGAGTATGATGAAAAAAAATCTTCAGATTTTGTTCTCAGTTATCTGTATCCTATATGTAATGTACTAGAAGTGAGAGGTCATATTAAAGTTTAGCTATTCATTTGTTTTTAGCAATGGCTAAATGGATAGTGTCACCTCACAGTAAAACGCTGTCCGGTTCGATTCTCAGCTAGAGCGTCTTCTGCGTGGAGACATGCATGAATGGGCGTACCTTCGTTGAAGGTTGTGCATCAGGGCTGGTAACTCGGCACGTAAAAATCAACTACTAATCATTAGCGGACGGGAGTTACGCTGTGGCGACCCCTAACTGGGAAAAGCCAAAAGACACAACAACATTCTTGAAGTGTTTACCTTTTTATTTAAGCTTCTGTTCAAAGCCCCATACATCCACCTGTTGTTCTGTTGGACAAACTAAGAAAGAGAGATGTCCAGATAACTCACAGAGCATATAGACCATCTACATTCCAGAGGCATCTAAGGATAGCATCAGCTGTATCTTGCATCAAACTTCCTTTTATTTTAAGAATTAAAAAGAGATTTACTACCTCATAAATTTCCTTTCTCAAAGAAAACTTGAACAATTACAACCCCAGAACCAGTTCAACTAGTAACAAATGAATAAATCACTACCGATACGCCTGATTTATGAAGCCCTGATTTATGAAGCCTATAAATCATATAGATGTTCCACAGCAAATAAAATAAATTCTGAGAATTATAGAAGTCACAGAACCCTGCTGTAATACAAGACCTGTGCTTACTAATGACAGATTGTTTTGATAAGTTCATAGGTGTTTACTAGGCTAATGACCACAAAGACCTTTTTAAGCCTAGCCATGCATCTCAAATCTCTAACAAGTTCTGGTACCCTTGATAAGTGTACACAAGGGCTTGGGAGATGAAACATTTATAAGAAGGTCCTGAGAGATAAACCATTTATGGCTGCCTGTGTCCATTACAGACATAGGAGCCAAACCAGGGATGAATTTGCTGTTCCACAACCAATTGTCCATGTTACATTTGAATTGGGTTAGGGAGGAACTCTGCTCCTCATGGATGGGGAGCCTGTTCCAGAGAAGTGGTAGTCTCTAGGATACATACCTGTCTCTCTAGCAGGTCCTATTTATATCACAGGTAAGCCTTAAGTCTTTATAGTTTCATATGTTCATAAGTAGGTATAGGCTATCGGCCCTTGGGCCTATATAAACCTAGCCAAAAAGGTTCCCTAGCTTTTACCACCCAAGAAAATTATTTTCCTGTCCCCTTGTCAAGCAGTGCCACAGAAGTGATCCCCAGAGTGAATTTTCTATTTCTCAGCCAGTCATCAAGATTTTTCTTAAAGAGGGCCAATGAGGAGCTTTGCTTGACATGAATGGGTAGTTTATTCCAGAGTATGGGAAGTCTCTGGGACAGGAATGTATCCCTCCAGCATGTTCTGTTTATTGTGGTGACAAGGTTTAAGTCCCTGGAGTGTGTGGTTCCGAGAGACTGGGATTTCTTTAAGTGTAGCATGTCCAACAGCTCTGGGTTTGACATAGCTTTGTATGCTAGGCAGAGATCACCTCTGAGTAGGTGATATGCGACGGAGTAGAGCTGGAGTTGAGACAGTCTGAGTATGGCATCTATTTAAGACCAGTAATCCTCTTACTGAGGTATTTCTGTGGCCTTTCCAATTGTTGTAGGTGTCTTGTGAAATACATGCCAAACGGGGCATTGTACTCTATAATGGGTCTGATGAGGGATGAGTAGAGAGGAACAATGACCTCCTTTTTTCTAGAGGAGAACCCTTTTGTGATGAGGTGTGCCACGTAGAAGTATTTCCTGACTACTGTGGTGATGTGGTTATCAAAGGAGAGACTACTGTCCACCTGTGTCCCGAGTTCTTGTATCACACTTGCTACCGCATATATGGTAGTTCATGGGTACTGAGTTTTTCCCAAAGGGGATGACAATGCACTTCTTGGCATTGAGCTTGAGGCCATAACTTTGACACCAAGCGTGTGTCTCTGTGAGGCCCTTTTGTAGAATGTCTGCATCATTAGGTGATTCTATTATGGCTCCCAGTTTGTAGTCTTCTGTGAACTTTGTTAGCCAAAGATCTTCTGTGTTGGCCTGCATTTCAGAAGTAGATGCCAAACAGGAGAGGACCCAGGACCGAACCCTGTGGTGCTCTCCTCGTCACTGGTCTGAAGTCGGACTTGGAGTTGGCTACTTTTACTGTGTGGGTTCTGTCAGTAAGCCAGTTGGCCACCCATCTTGTGACATAGGGATTTATGCCCAGTTTAGAGAGTTTATCTATAATTCCAGAGTGGGGGATGATATCGAAAGCTTTGGCGAGATCAAGATAGGCTGTGTGCACTACCTTGCCCTCATCTACAACTCTAGTGACTGCTTCAAAGAAGTCAATCAGGTTTAGTAGACGTGATCTACCTTTTACAAACCCAAACTGAGTGGGGTCCAGGGTTTGGAGGTTACCTATGTCTTTGTGTATAAGCCCCAAGATGATATGTTCCATGGCTTTGCAGACCAGGCTCATCAGGCTAATGGGGCGGTAGTTTCTGGGGTCTGTGATGGCACTCACTTTGTGAAGTGGGATACCCATCTCTGTGCGCCATTTAGGAGGCACATGAACTGAGGTGAGGCTATGACTGAACATGGTACTTAGGTGGGGTGCCAGTTCATTTTGTAGTTCATGCAGTATGCAGCCTGGGATGTTGTGTGGTCCCATGGATGCTGTGTTCTTGGATTTGGAGAGTGCAGTCTTTACTTGTTCATTCATGATTACAGGGACTTTGCATTCTTCTGGTTTTAAGATGGGCCCTTTGGAGGGTGAGAGGGAGTAAAGTTAGCACTGAACCTATCTGCCAGGATGTTGGCAATATCGGTTGGTTCTGTATATTTAGTGCCATTGTGCTGTAGCTCAGAGCAGATCTGAGTGTTGCCATTGAGATTCTTGACATAGCTTTAGAATGCTTTGTGGTTGTCTTTGGAATCAGTGGTGATTTTATTTTCATAACTGGCTTTGGAAGATTTTATGAGGGATCTCAGCTTCTTGCGGAGGCTGACCAGGGAGTTCCTCCAATCTTGGGATTTTACTCTTTTTTGCAACAGCTTCTTCCTTCTGTTGTAGAGTTTTTTTATGGAAGGGGGCCACCAGATTGACTTACTTTTTTGGGAGGATAGGGTCTTGGTTCTGTTGGGGATGGCACGATCCATGCACTTATACAGTGCATTTGTGTACGATTGAGCAGTCATACCTCTATTGTCCATCTGCAAGGGTGTTGTGAAGTTTGCCACTTCTGTCTTAAGAAGCATGAAGTTGACTTTGGAGTAGTTTTTGACAGTAGTTTCCTTAATGTGGGGTGGGGTGGGGTTGGGTATGGATATCTAGGGTGATTAGCTTGTGGTCGGATCTGACCAGCGAGGAGTTGACCTCTGGCGTGGAACACCAGTTACCCATATTAGTAATGACCAGGTCCAGGATATGGCTGCCCCTGGTGGGGGTGTGGACCAGGTGATCCAAGGCGTTGGAATTTATGAATTCCACAAAACATTGAGCGAATAAGTTGTTACATGAGTAGTTTTCCCAGTTGATGGTGGAGTAGTTGAAATCACCCATAATTCAGGTATTGGGATGTACCTTAATATTTTCCATTATCTTAAGAAATGAAGACTGGGAATCCTGGGGCATGGTGGGAGATCTGTAACAAGCTACAACCTGGATTGCAGTCTTGCCCAGTGATAGTTGCACTTGGATAATTTCAGATGCATTATGTTGAGCAACTATCCTGGAGGTGTGGATATCCTTAATGAATATGGACACGCCTCCGCCTTTAGGGTTTTGGTCCAGGTTAGGTGGCTGAAAGGTGTGGTATGAATTATAGCCTGGTAATGCAGGGGTGCTCTCTGGAGCCTTGAACCAGGACTCTGTTACTGCACAGATGTCTATGTTCTCCATCTTGAGGAGTACCTCGAGTGAGTGCATTTTGAGGTTTAGACTTCTAGCATTGAGTAACATTACCCTCAGTTTGCTTGCTTGCACCTGTTACGGTGGTGAATTTAGCATTTGAACCTTGCCTAAAAAAAGCACTATAGGGGTGGCAAGAGCCTTAGCCAGTATCCAGAATCCTAGGGGTGACAGGTGCAGGCCATCTCTGGCAAAGCATCATGGTCTGTCGACCATGTCGTCCAAGGCAGACAAATACTGGATCCCCTTAGAATGACACCAGAAGCTTAGCCAATTGCTGAAGTCAATCATTTTGTCCTTTTACTGTGGTATCATTCTGGATGATGGCAGGATGCTACTCAGGGCTAGGGTTATACCCTCCTGGGCTAAAAGATCCGAGAGCTCCTCCATGTCTCTTTTCGTGTAGTCCAGGGAGATATGTCTTGGGTCATTCACACCAACATGGACAATGACAGTCGTATTTGTACTTGTTGTGGAGTGACCTCAGTGCATGCATAATGTGGTGGATCTTAGCACCTGACAGGCAGCTGACAGTACCTTTCTCCTTGTTTAGCCTGGTGAGTGGGACATCAGTGTGCCTGACTATAGAGTCACCTAGAACTAGTGTGTAGGGTACATTGTTTTGCCTTATGGGCTGAGGTTGAGTGGCACACTGATTTTGTGGGCTATGTGTCATTTGGGTAGTGTTGGGGGGGGGGGCTGTCTGCATTTCAGCTTGGGAGGTCTCTGTTGCTTGGGAATATTTTTATTGAGACCCTCCATGAACATTTCTGTGTGCTTTGTGTTTCTATGTGTGGGTTTTGAAGGCCTATGTGTTGATTGTGGTGTGGTTCAGATGTTAACCTTCTGGTCTAGTCTTGGCTAGAGAGAGCTTGGCTTCCATTTTGGCTAAATAAGTGCATCTCTCACAGATTTTAGTGTTGGGTGGTAGGAGGAGAGGGATGTCCGTGTACATGAGGCAATTGCTACATTGCCCCAAGATGCCCATATTCATCAGGTGGACAGGAGAAAATACTGGGAGCTGACCCATGGACATGCCTGGATAGGTGCTTATTAATTTAAGTACTAAGAGCTGTTTTCCTCTTTACAAGTGAGGAAAGTTGAGTGCTGTAATAATTTGTAGTTTATTTAGTGCTTACAATGAGTTCTGAGCAAGTGCTGAGCACAGGGAAATGGCTTTTAGTGTTGAAACTAAAAAAATGGCTAGTTCTAGCTAAAACTAGCTAGTTTTAGCACCAATCTCAAGAAGATGCAGGCCACAGCATGTCTGGTGATCCACAGTCTTGTCCCAGATGATTCAAGGGTCTGCAGGTTTGTAGCCTTTTTCTGGTAGATGCCTCGAATCAACCAAACCAATCGGGTATGTTAAGCACAGACACACACTCTCCAACCTGAATGAGTCAGGAATCAATGCACTCTGCTCCTACTCATCAGGATCAAGAATATAAGCACAGATTCTAAGCTGTCACCTATAAAGCAGTTATTAAGCTTTCTGGTGATCAGCAGTCTCCAGGAAATAATGTAACTACTGCACTCCTCTCACCAGGAGAAAACAGAAGCACTAATCCCAAGATGACTACTGACAGGCAGAATGTGGGTTCTACAATAACTGGTGATCTTGTAATAGATGCTTAAAGGTAAGATGAAAAAAATATTTATCCTAAGCACTGCAGTGTGCACTAGAGGAGTTAGGTGTGAAAGTAGGTAACTTAAGTTTTACCTGTCTAAAAGTTGAGCTTCAGTGGAGAATCACTGTTTTTAACTTTAGAACAGTTAATTCTGGTGTTTGTTTTGCAGATATAAAGGAGGTCCATTAGAGTTGGGTCTGATAATGCCTTGTATGCCAAGCATAGATCTCCCCTCAACAGCCTGTAGGAGACAGAATACAGGGATAAGACCTTGAAGTGGTCTGCATAAGACACTTACTACCCACCCTTTCTCCTTTTTCCTAACTCAACTATCTACCTCCCCACTTTGCTCTCTGTCTCTTCTTCCCCTAATTCATCCCTCCCTTATCCTCATTTAATCTATATATCCCCAGTCACAACATTCATATTTTCCATGTGGGAATATATTTACTTGTAAATAGCTACTGACAGTTGTAATTGACTTGTATATATCTACTTAATGTAACAGACTTAACTTCTTTTGTAGCAATGATAGGAACTATATATCTGTAAACTTTACTAATTGTTATATAATTTCTTTGTCTTCTAGATTGTATTATCGAATGCTTTGTTTCTCATGTACGCTTCATACGCTTCTGTTTACTATAACATCCTGTTATTTTTTTTTTGTATACTTTATGTCAATGGAGCTTTTCTCCCCAGGACTGCATTGAAAATGGACTCTTGGCCCAATGGACCATCCTGGCAAACACTGCAAATAAAAAATGAATAAATAAATGTTACTTACGCCTTGTATTCTTTTAGTGAGGAATCTCTGTGGAAATTCCAATTGCTGGATATGCCTGATTAAGTACATTCCAAAGTCAGAATAGCACTCAGTGATGGGTCTGATTGCCAAATACATTGCAACAATGACTTCCCTGGACCTAGATGACATACCTTGATTTATAAGTTGCACATTGATTTCCTCACCACTGTAGACACGTAATGGTCAAAGGCTAGATTACTATCTATGTATGTCCCAAAGTCCTTGACTAATGAGTCAACTCTTAGGGATGTGCTGTCAATATGATAGTTACTAGGGGTGGATGACTTCCCAGAGGATACTATTATGCATTTCTTGGCATTTAGTTTTAGTCCATGGCTCCAGCATCAGTTGTTTGTCTGTGCCAGCCCTTCCTGGAGAACATTTGTCAGTGGATGATTCAATGACAGTTCCTAATTTGCAATAATCTGCAAATGTATTCAGTTAGAGGCCATTGACATTGGCCTTAACTTCAGAGAAGCAAATGCCAAAAAGGACAGGTCCCAGGACAGATCCTTGAAGGACTCTGCTTATGACTGGCATCTTTGTAGAGGTGGACTCCCCAATTCTAACTTCCTGGGTACAGGCTGTGTGGCAGCGGGTGATCAATCAGGTGACATAAGGGTATGTACCTAACCTCTTAAGTTTGTCAACAATACCCGAGTAGGGGATTATGTCAAATGTCTTGACCAGGTCAAGCTAGGCAGTGTGAGCCATTTTGCTTTCATCCATTGCTTTGGTGACCTTCTCAAAGAGGTCCACCAGGTTGAGTAGGCATGACCTGCCCTTGATGAAACCAAAATGGTTGGGTCCAGTGTCTGGAGGTTTACAGTGTCATTATTGATAATTTCTATCATAATTCTTTTCATGGCTTTACATATGAGACCAGTGAGACTTATAGGTATGTGGCTTCCAGGGTCTGTAGATGGCCCACCTTTGAGCAGTGAGATGACTGTTGCTGTGCTTCATGAGGCACAAAGCCTGCTCAGAGGGTATAATTAAATAACCGTTCCAGAGGGCTTGATAGATCATGTTGCATGCTTTTTAGAAGGCATCCTGAGATATTGTCTAGGCCCATTGATGCAGTGTTCTTAGCCTGAGAGAGAGAGAGAGAGAGAGTCATAAGGCAAAAAACACAGCATCCATGGGACCGGATGGTGTCCCCGGCTGTGTGCTCCACGAACTCAATGAGGAATTAAACCCGCAGTTAGGACAGCTGTTTAATCTTAGCCTCACCTCAGGATACGTACCCAAGGAGTGGCGCACGGCGACTGTGGTCCCACTTCACAAGGGCGGTGCCTCCACCGACCCTGGAAATTACCGTCCCATTAGCTTGACAAGCCTTATCTGCAAAGCCATGGAGAGGATCATAATGGAACTCATAAATAAAGACATAGGGAACTTGCAGACTTTGGATCCAACCCAGTTCGGCTTTGTCAAAGGCAGATCATGCCTTTTAAACTTGGTTGACCTTTTCGAGACAGTCACCAAGGCCATTGATGAGGGAAAGGCAGTCCATACAGCCTACCTCTACCTGGCAAAGGCCTTCAACACAATACCCCACTCGGGTCTCATCGAAAAACTCATCAGCTTGAATGTAAACCCATACATCACAAGATGGGTTGCAAACTGGCTAAGTGACAGAACCCACAAGGTCAGAGTTGCTGGAGCCATGTCAAACTCAAAGCCTGTCACAAGTGGTGTCCCACAGGGCTCAGTCCTGGGTCCACTCTTGTTCGGCATCTACTTTTCTGAAGTACAAGCAAACACAGGAGGGTTATGGCTGACAAAGTTTGCAGATGACTGCAAACTGGGCGCCATAGTCGAAAACACATCTGACAGATATCCTTCAGAAGGGCCTCACAGAAATGGATAACTGGTGCCAGAGCCATGGCCTAAAGCTAAATGCCAAGAAATGCATAGTCATACCCTTCGGGAAAAACAAGGTTACCCCTAGCTACCATATAGGTGGCAATCCACTGAGCACAGAAGTCATCAGGGATCTGGGGACCCAGGTTGACAGTAGCCTTTCGTTTGACACTCATGTTGCTAAAGTAGTTAGGAAAACCTTCTACATTGCCCACCTGATCATGAAGGGATTCACATCTAGATCAAGGGAGGTCATTGTCCCCCTGTACTCATCACTCATTAGACCTATGATTGAGTACAATGTCCCATTCGGAATGTATCTGACCTGACACCTGCAGCAGCTGGAAAGGCCCCAAAAGTTCCTCACCAAAAGGATAAAGGATCTCAAAAATATGTCTCATGCTGCCCGACTGAAAGAACTCCAGCTCTATTCAGTCTCATACCGCTTGCTCAGAGGTGACCTGTGCCTGACATATAAGGCCATGTCAAACCCAGATTTGATGAATATGCTTCACCTCAAAAAATCCAGATCCCTCAGAACCACAAGGGTGGGAGACTCAAACCTTGACACGGTTATTAATAGAACGTGCTGGAGGGACAGATTCATCACCCAAAGACTCCCTATGCTGTGGAACAAAATCCCGGTACAAGTGAGGCAGAGCACCTCGTGGCCTACCAATGGATGGGAGATCGCAGATATACCCCAGGGATTACTTCAGTGTCACTGCTTGACAGAGGCACAGCAAAATAATAGGCATAGTTTTATTCAAACTAAAGGGGTGGCGAAAGCCACATAACGATGGGCTAGGCTTATAAATGCCCTTGGGCAGATAGCCTAGTATGAACCTATAAGGACCTGGATGAAAAGGGTCAGGGAGATTCAATATCTGTTCTGGATTTGTTTGTTTATTTCTTCACTTCTGCCCTTTTGTTGTTAACATTCATTAAATAAACTACATATACAATATCTAATCATTTGATGAGGTAAGAAATTAATTTATATTCAAATATGTGGCTCTGCTAAGCATGATTACTTCTCTTTGAGGGATAAGCATTTGTGTTTTTCTTTTTGCTCAGCATGGATTTATAAATTTTTCTAGTGTGTCTTTATTGTGGCAAGATGGTTTTCTTTTTCCAATTGCTGTCTTTTAAATAAAGACATTTTTAAAAAAATAATAATAATAAATTCTGGAATTGAAGCAAAGCATTATGGTAATTCCTTTCCAGAGGGAGAAGAACTGATGCATATACCATAGCTCACGCCTTATAATCATACCCAGATATAAATCCTGAAAACAGAAACAGACACACACACTTTATAAAACCTAATAAATTAGACCACTTATTCCATTCCATTTCAGCTGTATGCTGAATCTATAATGGCTCACAGGTTGGCACATGGATCCATATATTTTGGTATTACCTGCACTTGGTTCATTTCTGTGCAGCAGTTTAATTCCAAATGACTGGATTGCATTTTTTGAGTTGGAGGATCATAGATACGGTTAACATGCAGAAAGCCCCCTTCTGGGATCATGTAAGCGGTGTGGAGGGATAAAGCCACAGCTTGGGTGATACAAGTTCAATTAGAGGTTCAGTAAGCTTGACAGTGTGGCAGTGGAGGATAGGCATGCACATTCTAGGTGGATCACTCATGGAGTCCTGTGAAGGCCAGGGATCAGAGATGAATCTGTGTGCTCGGGATGGGTGGGTGAAGTCAAGAAGGTGTGGTTGTTGTGGTTAGGTGAGTACACCTTCTAGCTACCTCATGGCACCTGCCCAGCTTACATTTAGACTAGAAACAATCCTTCACTGGTTACAGTATGACATTGCCCCACTTGTCCCATCCTGCTCTGCTGTGCTGGTAGGTGCAGCCCATGAGGGACTTGCCCCAGAATTACTGACACTGTATGGGTCACTCCATGGAGCCTGCCAAGGTGTGACAGATGCAGTAGCAGGGGCTATTTGAAGCAAACATGACAGTACCTGAAGTCAGCAGTGGTGGGATGAAAAAAAACTTTATAATGTTTCTCCTGGAATAGCCCCTATAAATATTACTGTATTCAAGAAGCAACACCTCCCTCCTTATGATTCCCTGGCCCCCCCTGTATGCATTAAGGCACGAGTGGTTGTGCAAGGTGCAAGTATTACTACTATACCAGGGATAACTTGAAGCATGAAGTCAAAGGGTACAATGCACACCCCTAATTGTCTTCAGTAATTATAAAATGAATATCTATGTTTCTTGCAGTATGGATTTTACATTTAGTAGTTTATACATGATAATGACATGTTTTGTAGTTTATTCCATAGTAAAATAGTTCTTCCAACCATTTTAGTAACTGATTACTGCATAACTTAACTGTTTGGGATTTTGGTAAGAAATTATCAAGGCAGTCATGAAAGGACCCTTCTCAAAGTGCTGTGTGTTATCGCAGAGTCCATTTGGAAACGTGCCATTATTACACAACACCTTAGCAGCAGTCCTTCATGTACTATCAATTTTCTGAGACTATTAGCATTTGAGGGTTAGCTTAAAATCATCATAAAATAATTTATTTTCAGTGTAACATGAAGTTCATTTGTGAAAGGTAGTCACAATAACAGCAATAGGATTATCATTGCAAGAAATCTTATGTATGATTTGAAAGTAAGCAGCACATTTAAATTTAATGTGGCTTGGCGAAATAGGAAATTGCTGTCCCACTTGCGTAACTCTATACTGGCAGGTGAATGATACTAGATGAAGAGGCTTGAATCTGAGTAGTAACACATTTCTCATAAGCATGTATTTTGCTTTCCAACAATATTCACAATAGTAATGATTTTGGGGCAACTCCAAGAACTGAAAAGATTATTTATTTATTTATTTATTTATATTTATATATATATATATATATATATATATATATATATATATATATATATATACACACATACACATGTAAGCACTACTGCTCGTTTATCAAATCAAATATTTTTTCCTAAAATTGTTTAGCTAATGATATGTTTGTCAAACCCCAAAAAATATTCACAGTAGTAATTACTGGTGGTAACCAGAGCCATAGCTGGCTTATCTAGTGTCTGGTACCGTTCCTCAATGTGGCTCTCATCAGCTCTAAGTTAAGCCCATTCTCTGCAATATGGAGCTCTGCACTTCTCTCCTAAGGAGTGCCTGATCACCTCTGCAGTGGGGGAGAGCAAGAAAATGGTTGTCAGTACTTAAAGTACTGCTGTACTAATCTGCCTCTGCCACACATAAAGCACCATTGAATTTCACTTTCATACTGGGATTATAGTGCATACCAGTGAATTGCAGATCACATCCCCAAACACCTTGTGCCTGGGGTGTTTGTCCTTCACCCAACTTTAGCTTCACTTCTGGTGGCAACTCCTAAAAACGGAAAGACACATTAAATGATTTATTCAATTGGATTTCAGTGTTAATTTCTTTGTGTGCTTTAGGCACCAGCAAACCCTGCGGTCGTTGGGGGGGCCCCCTGGTCCTGGAGGGCCCCCAACCATAATAAGTCCTCTTAATTTTGTTACAAGCTTGTCAAACCAATAAAAGCTAGTACAGTTATCTTGTGCACTTCATAAACCAGATGGATAATGATAACACTCCACTCATTTATATCTCTTTTAAAATTCAAAGATATCTCTGGTTATATTAAGAGTGTTGTGTCAAGTAACAGAGTGTCACAATTTCATTAAATGTGTTACCACTGATATAATGCCCTTGACATAATTAAATTCTCTACTAAAACTAACATATTATATCCAGATTTAGGCACCTGAAATACCCCAGGCTGCAGGGCTGTAGGGTGGTCCTTCTTAATAATCCTTGACTGTGTGGGGGCCCCACAAAAGCTGCTATTAGTTGGGGAAAAGGAGGAGGAGGAAAAAAATATTAATTTTCCAGTACGCTCTTTATCTGAAACAGGATTGTGATAAAGCTGATCAGTGAATGCACATGACTAAGGTAAGCGCTAGAGATCAGCAGCCCAAACTAGCCAATCATCGTTCTTACTTTTGATTTTAAGAAGAGTTGATGGTTCTTATCTTCAGCAATGGCTTTATTTTTCAGGGAGTTTATAAATACATTTCAAGACACCAGATACTATAACTCTGTAATGCTGCATACCACTGTAAAAACATGTCTAAATATCTAAATGTATCTAATTTTTCTATGTGGAGCTTTTCTCCCTGGGCATCTGCTGAAAAAGGGCCTTTTTGGCTCAGACACCCCAGTTAAAAATGTAAAATAAAATAAAAAATAAAAACTCGCAACTTCTTTTGTCAAGAATTCAGGGCAAAGCCAAAAATAATAGCAGAATAAAGGCTCTAAACTAGGAACAGTTTTAAAATATTACTCTAATTCACTTAAAAAGTTATTAGAATAATACATTTTGCATAAACATGTAATAAGTATGAAACTGTGATGTCTGGATTTACTGACTTTCTGTAATCTTGAATGATTTACCAGCAAATCAAACTTTGTTATATGGGACAGAGAATGGGACAGAGAAAATTATGAGGTAAAATCATGGACAGTGACAGGTATGCATTAATTCTCAATGAGGTAAATAAAAGTGACTTACCCCTGCTGTTTGACAACTGCTAAACAACAGTCACTGATCTGGTATGTCTGTATCAGTACTCCGTACTCCACACTGTATTGCTATTTGTTGAAATATGTGCAAAACTAGTATTGCTATGAATGCTTGTGTGTTTTGTCTGTGTGTATGTTGCAGTGTAAGGTTAACATGCTGGCTCTAATTCCTTTCACATTCTAGCACAAACACCAACAGCCATGCCATTACATTTGTTTGGGGGCAAGACATGTTTACAGTGTATTTAAGAATAACAAGCTGGACGTATTTCTTTTCACCTACCATCACAAACGTAGATCTTGCACATAAGTGGCTAAATTTGGTGGCTTGGCAGGAAGAGAACATGTGTGAAAGCAACTGTCCATTGCCACTGTTACAGTGAGTAGCACATCCATTTCAGTGTTTTGCTCTGAGTTCTTGACTGTTTTTTCTGCATGGAGTCTGCAAACCCGCTCTTTCTGTATGTGCATTTATCCATGTGGTCTAGTTAACCCAGTAGCTCAGAAACATGCAGCAGGTGAGATGGAATTCCTCCCTTTTCCCTAAAGGTAAACGTGCAGTGTGTGCATGTGCGTGTATGTGTCTGAGCAAAAAGCATCACTGATTTTTCATCTGTATGGACACAATGTTGGGCATATACATAATTCTCTTGAGTAGCAGTAAAAATGCAGTTAGCAAGTAATTGTATTTCAAAAATAAGGCATAAAGTATATCACATAACATTCAGACACTTAAAGCTTCTTGGAGTCTGGTGGATCCCACATCCAAGACTGCATAAATGAATTTTGATATGGACTTAATGGTGGCTTCCGCCCTCAATCGCACCTATTCTAAAACCAGTGCTGTTTAGAGGTGTGTACCAAAGGTTGCTGCAGGTTGTGTGTGTGGAAGAGGGGATGGACTGCGGATGCTGTGGTCAGTACTTCTTTTATTTTCATCACAACAAACCTTAGAGGTATGCACAGCAGGTCATTATAGCTTGTTTGGACTGGAGACAGTGTGGTCATTGATTCTTTTACTTTGCTCACAGACTTCAGAAGTGTATGAAGAAGGCTACTATAGCTAATGTAGAGACAGTGTATTATCTAGGAACAGCAAAGTGGAATACATTACTATGATCATTAATTTTTTCCTCTTCCTCACAATCACATATCAGGCACATATACAGGTAGCTGTCTTTGGGTGATAGGGGTAAAGAGGCATGCTATGTATATGTATAATAGCAGTCATTTGAAATACACGACTATGGCCAGTTCCACCTTTGCTTTCATCCCAGTCTAACACCAGAGGGAATCATGGGTAGTGACTGTCTTTTTTTGGAGGGTGGGTAGGAAGGCAGGCAGTATTCCCAGAGAAGATTTGTGTGTCCTCACAACAATTGTCTTGTTAGTTTATTGTGAGTTACTATTTTGTAAGCCTTGTACATTAAGCCTTGGGCACAACTTGCAACTTGTATCTTCTTGAAAGAAAAAAGTAAGACTGAAATTCTTTTCTTTTCTCATGATTTTTGTTTGGGCTACCATTTGATTTAAAAGTTAGGAAAATGCTCTAAAATGCATACCAGGGCATCTGTAACCCTATGGTTTCTGGAGACCTCGTCTTAATTGAGTTCCTAAACAGTTATTACTGTGATATATTGGTCAGGAAAGGTGTATAGAACAGATGTAAGAAAACCTAAAGTTGAACAGCAACACTGCATTTCTTTTGTTAATCATAATTTCTGTCCAAAGCATCATTGGATGAAAAAGTTGTGTAAAACAAAAAAAAAACGTTAAAATGCATTTCGGAGCCTAGAGAAAGTCACGGCTTCTTGAAAAAGTTGAAGTGTAAGGTGAAATGTGCCAAAAGGTTTGGGAGGTACAGCCTTATAAGCATGCCTCTCCACTGTGCTGTATTTATCTGTTGCTGAAGATTTAGGTCGACGTTTCTAATATTGGTGAAGATACTGAGCTTGTTGACAAACAGGAGATCCATGGATAGTGGGTCTTTAATGGTACATTATAGCAAGACAGATCCCCCTTCAAAAGTCAGTAAGACACTGAATAAAGAGAGAGAGTCTCCAGCCTCTCTTGGTAGCTCAGGTACTTTAGGCCTGTGATTTTATTGGTCAGGAACCTTTGGAGTCTTTCAAACATTTTGATATGTTTAATGAGATGCATCCCAAACGTGGCTGCTGTACTTGATAATTGGTCTGATCAATGGTAAGCATAAAGGAGTGATTGCCTCTTTAGACTGTGATGATATTCCCTTGTCTGTCAGATGGGCTAAATAAAAGGATTTCCTGGCAACTGTTGTCACGTGATAGTCAAAAACTATGGAGCTATTAACCCAAGTTTCTAGATCACTGACAACATTTTCATTTTGTAGTGGTGTTTTGGCTATAAAGTGTTATGAGAAGCGGGGTTGTCTACCAAAAGTGACCCTATAGTTTTTGAGCATTTAGTTTGAGCTTATTTTAAGTACACCAAGGGTTTACTTGGGACAGTCCATTCAGGGGAGTTTGGGTATCATCAGATAATAACAATCTCCAGTTTGCTGTCTTCTGCAAACTTTAAGTGCCAGAAGTCTTAACTCTCTACCTGTTGATCTGAGAAGTAAATACCAAAAGCAAGAGGTCCCAGTACTGAGCCGTGAGAGATATCATTGCTCCTCTTCATTCTTACTGATGAGGCATCTGCAATTTACACTGTGTGGGTGCTGTCTTTCAAACAGCATGTTATTCATCTTACCACATATGAGTAGATTTTTAAAGCAACTAGCCTTTGTATGATGGCAACATGGGAAACCAGCGATGAAGATGTTCGCCAGGTCAAGATACACCAACATGGCCACCATCTGCAGCCTCTGGATCTGTTTTTTGAAGAAGTTTATCAGGTTAACTAGACAAGATCTACCCTTCATAAAGCTAAGCTGTTGGGGGTCATCAATCAAGAGTGCTGATATCACAGTTTTTGAGGTTAGTTAAGATACATCCCATTGTTTTGCAGATGAGGCTTGTAAGGCTGACAGGACTTTAACTACCCAGGTCAGTTGTAAGGCCACCCTTATCAAGGGGCATCACCACTGTTGTGCACCACTCATCAGGGACAAAGCCAGTAGCTAGACTTAAGTTAAGCAGCTTAAGGAGTGTCTATAAGGGCATGTTCCACACTATTATGCAACCAGGTATATGATATGTAGTAGTAAATAAAGATACAATCAAAAGAATTGTGGTGTACCAAAAATCTGACTAAGGCAATCATATTGCATGTTTTGTTTTCCCTTGTCCAGGTGTTTTAGTGTTATGAAATGTTTTGTGGAGAGTAACAGACCTTAGTGATAAGCTGTGTGATGTACTTAAATGGGGCAGTCTCTGGCAGGACTATTTTGACTCTGGCTTTTGGTGAAATGAAACCCTTGTTAGAAGACCCCATGGGCCCCATGCTGTCCACTGCCCCCACCCCCAGGTGTGTCCCATACCTCCTCTCTATCCTGGTCTTGCCACACCATTTAGACTGCTTCTTTCTTGTTTTCTCATACTTTTATGTATGCTTCAGACTTTTCATGCAGTTTCAATACATCCTAAATGCTCATAACACCATAATTAATGAAGAAGAAATAATCAGATTAAGCCAGATGCCTCAGCTCCCCCTCCCCCCAAGATACCATTAGGTTCTAGATGCCCCGAGTTGCATTTTAGAGCGGTTTCTTCAAATCTTTTGAATCAAAGATGGCCTGAACAAAACCTGTGACAAAGAAAGACATTTATTCTTCCTCTTCCTTTTCTTCCTGCATCTTTTTACCGCTCTCTTACTGGCCAAGACTGCAGTGTAATAATTTAGTGAAAATTATAGAATTAAGTTGATAGTCTAGAGGCTGCTTGGGTCTCAGAAGCCATGGGATTCTAGATACTGTGAGGTACATTTTAGACCCCCCTGGACAAAAATCACAAAACTAAATTCAGTCTTATTTTTTTGAGAAACAAATAAGTTGTGCCCAAGCTTAATGATCAAAGCTGACAAAAAAAGTATTTCTCAATAAACTGAGAAAATAAATGCTTACAAAGATACCTTAATCATATGTCCTATCAAAAGAAAAAAAATAAATTGTAGTCAACTTTGGTGTATCCCTCTGATATTAGATTGGGATTAAACTGAATGAATGAATAAATGGCCTCAGTTATATATTTCAAGTTGCTGCCGTCGCAGATCATATAGTTTGTCTCTTCACCCCTACCCCTAAAAGACCTCTACCATTTGTGTGTACATCTGACAACATATTTTAACTTGTTGATTGCAGATGTATATGCACAATATGCCAACTTACCCCTACCTCCAAAGGTTATCAAGCAGTATATTCACTTCTGATATGTGATAATGAGAAAAAAAAGATCACAGTCATGTATTTCAGCTTGTTACTCCTAGACAGTACATTGCACCTACAACAGCTATAGTGATGCTATGTGCATACCTGTAAGGTATGACTGTGTGAAACATTACAGATAATGACTGCACTGTTAAAACCTCACAAAAGTCAGTCACCTTCTGATCCTAACTCTAAGGTTTAATTGTGAGGAATATTTGAGAAATAATGAACACGCTTTCTCCAGAAACAAACAGTTATATTGACCTTCTGTGCACACCACCAAGGTATGGTTACTAGAAGAATTTACAATATAAAAATCTCACTTTTCCCAGCTCCATCCATCCATCCACAAACACAAGCTACCTTTTGTGCACACCTGTGAGTAGGGCCAGCTGTAGAACAGGTGAGACCAGGACAGAAGCCTGTCTCAAACTCTACTTCTACATCCTGAGTTCTGGATGCCAGGATCTAGATATTTTATGATGTATTTAATATTTTGTTTTTGAAAGATAATGACTTGTAGTGTATGGATCATTGTGATTATGCTCTAAATCTAGGGAAAGAGCATGCTTTGACATTGGAAAGATTCTTAACGAGCTTTCATTAAATACCTCTTACTACTGTTAAGTTTAACAGCAATCCACAGTCACTAGACTTAGCCCAACTGAAGTATTTCACAGTGTGAAGTATGTTAGTTTCCCACCACTCTTCTGCAGTGGTTGTGCTCTGCATGGCAGCAGTAAGTGTGCTACAACACTACTGTACTTTCCTCTCTGATTTTTGAATGTACAGCTACTGAAACACATACCACTCATGCAACTTTAGCTTCACTTGTACATTAATATGAAATTTCTGTGTAGTCATTCCACATGTAACTCACATTTACGCTATATACATCTTGTCATGGATATGTTCCTCTTATGGCAGTAGACAGCTAAAAAAAAGAAATTCCTTTTTATGTTTCTAAGTGCCCCTTTAGTTTTCCTCCCCCACAGCCTCCATCAGCATCCGGCACCCTTTGTAATTGTTCCCACATACTTCCTATATACAACAGCATATTCTTAAGAGTGTGGTTTATATTTAGTCGGGCATTCTCAGTTTTACCTTATTTAAGCAATAACCCATGACTGGGTGTGGGTAAATCCAGCATTAACCACACTCAGGAGTCCTTGTATAACATTACTGTAGTGTTCCTCCATGTTGTTTCATGTTCTTCCACATTTTCTGATGTGCTACTCATGCATATGAGACTTGCGTTCCCACACTTGCACAGTACACCAGTCCTGTTCAAAAGAAGCCATGGAGAAAAGAGAATCTCCATTGCTGTTTGTTTTTTATCCTGTTCCTGTCTGTTTTAATGCTGGAAACCTGGACAAAGCACAACATAATGTGGGGAACAAATGTTCAAAATAGGGGCTTTTATAAACTTGGTAGATTGCTTGAAGGAGGAGTTTTGTGTTGGCGTGCATTTTCTGAAGGACTTAAAAGTCTAAACTTCAGTTGTCTGTCATTATCCAGAAAAAAATCCTTAGAACTGTTTTAGCATATTATGTGTGTCATTATTTTATGACTTTAATCCCTAGTGGCTTGCCAGAAAATTACATTTTTTAATGAGAAAAGGAAGAAAACCATGAGGCAAAAATTTGGACAGTCTGAGAAAATCCAGACAGTTCAGAGGTATAACAGTCTGGCAAGATTTAAAGAGACAGCACAGAAATACACGGAAACTCGGGTAGATTTAAGTTTTGCAAAATGTACCTGATTTTTTTGTGCATTTTGCTATGTCTTCTGTAGCATATATCAGTAGAAAAGTCTGGCTGCTCATTGGTACTTCAGCGACCCAATTTTTTTCTATTGTATTTGCTCGAGTTACAGTGGGCATGCTGGTTTGGCTGACCAATCAGCATGCATGTTTTTGAATACTAATGAGACATTGTATAATTCATAATATATAAAATTAATATAATTTAGATACTTGCTATGAATGAAGAGCGGTATCTGATCCTTAGTCTTCCTCTGTTTATCTCTCTTTCTCTCTCTCTCTTCAGTGTTGCTTCCTAGTGTGCAAGCATAGAGATTTTTCATAAATATTCCCTTGGGATTCTTATAGTGGTCTGCTATATATTTAATCTGTTTTAGTGCTGATTCCAGTCAGGTGAGACATTTAAGGGCCACTGTAAACATGAACATTTTTCTGTATGATTTGCTACATGTGCAGGACATCTTTTGAGACCAGTCTGCTATTATGGCTGAAGCAGTTAAAGTTATTTTTTATTTGTGGCTTTTACCTTATTAAGTAGAACAGTTTGGCAGCTGTAAATTTTATGTCAGGAGATGTGCTGATCTGTGAAGCTACTGAGCAAATATATCTTTGTTTTGCTACCTGGGTTTGTAACTTTGCTATGAGTGTCATAATGGTGACAAGCACAGGTGTTTTATGTCTGCTGAAGAGCAATGCTTCTTCCCATGGATATTTCATATTAAGCTACACTATAAGCAAATTTTATATTTGTTATCTGTGTTGTATACTATGGTACTGCAAGCTAATTTCTTCCTTCCCACTTTTCATATTTTGTTTCTTTGTTGACCAGGAATAAAGGACTATGAAATATTTTCCATTATATGTGGGATGGGGGATATTCACATGATAGTGAACCATATAAATGGGTTACTGGTCAATCAGCATGGTAAGATATTAATATAATATTTCTGCTCAGGAATGACCAATGAGAATTAAATTACTCCTTTGCAATGCATGCAAGTTTTTACATGTACAGCAGTAATATCCATCAACATGAAGACAAGGAAAGGGTATTTCAAAGGATTCAATGACGATCCCTTGTTAAAAACACCCGCTGCCCCATCTATACATACATATATGGGTCTACTTGTAAATCCTAAAATCCCACAACACCAGACATTTTTTTGCGATATGAAAATAATGAAGAGTTGAAATCCCGCATGGCTGATTTTTTACAGGGCAAGTAAACACTTGCAAAAATTTCACGGAACTACACCAGACTATGTAAAACCCACCTAGGTGGGCCCCCCACCATCCAATCTGGGTGACTGTTCTTCCCACACCCCCAAAGGTATATATACAAACTTTGGGATTGTACTACAGTGGGGAAAAGGGCATATTTCCCCACATTGGGCAAGTGTTTACTTGTCTTATGAAAAATCGGCCATTCGGGATTTCAACTCTTCGCTATTTTCATCACGCAAAAATAAAGTTCGGTCTTGTGGGATTTCAGGATTTAGAAGTAGACCCACACATACGCGCACGTATATACAGAGAAACACACATATATGCGTGCGTGCACGCACACACACACACACACACACACACACACACACTTTGAAAACACATGGGCATACAAAAATGCAGACACACACACACACACACACACATACTCTTGCAATACCTATAATTAAGACACAGGACAAACAGACATGCACACACTCATACATACACTCATATACACACACCCACACACACACACAGTCGCATGCACAAATTCCTGCAATATTTATAATTAGCACATCCATTCAGTACCTCATATCAGAGGTCTGTTTTCCAGTTAGATCCCTTCTATAGAGTCTCACTGGTATAAGAGAATTTTGCAGTTGTAGTTAAACATATTCCTAGGATCTAAACAGAAATGGCTTCATGGATATAAGCTATCACATTTAACCATGAAAAGTGGTTATGCTTGCAAATATTACAGATCAGTTGACCATCAGTTGTGGTGCATTTGTGATATAATGCAGCATTTTATTTCTAGGACATAGTCTGAAATAAAAGTTAAGCTGTTCATGTTAAGTAAGGTGAGCTCATCTGACTTCCAAAGCCAACATGTGCCAGATATTGTAGGGTTTCAGTCCCTCCATCTCACACTCCTCATGATTATTGTATACTTAGTAGATTAAATGTGTTTTTGACCTCCAAAAAGGAAAAGAATTCTGACAGGTCAATGAAGAGTTTAAACAAAGTCTGGTTTGCCATGAAGCAGGCTATTGTAATTAAGTTTTTAATTCTGTGGGAAGATTTTGTTGCATTCAGATGTTTATGTTCAATTTGATAAGCAAGAATTGGTGTGACCCTGCATCCACCAATGAAAGGATATGAGCTCATTAGTTGTGTGGGGCCCTGATTTTCCTTCTTGGACATTAGAAAAGGGTGAACGATATAGCTGAGCTATTTTACTTTGGAATCCTGAAATCAGAAAAGTTCAGGAACATTTACAAATGCAAACTAACTCCAACATAATCTGGCAAATAGCCAGACAAAAGTTAAGCACTCAGTAGAATGCACTTTTTTTGATATTAATCTTTATTTTTTTGTTTGTTTTTAATAATGCACCATGAAAAATATAATGTCAGCATTATTTATATACTTATTTCACTTGTTTGATTGGAAAAGTCCATCTGGGCATGACTCATTTCACTGGAGTCCCAGGGAGAAAAGTTCTATACATTTGAAAAACTCCTTCTAGCTCACGGATAATAAATATCAAAATGTAGCTTGTATACATGAGCAAAGTATCAAGTTTAAAAAAACTTGATGTGCACTATTTCTAGTATACAATACCTATCCATGAAAAACTTGTCTGCGTGTACATCTTTATCTGAATTTGCATTCCTTTCTACCTGTGCCATATTTCATCTACTACTTCTGCTAGATGAACCTGGGTACAACAATACCCATCATCTACCCAAACCAAAGTTATACCTGTGAGCACATTCAGTTAAGGAGAATCTCAAATACCATTAAGATGCTCTAATAGCTGCCGCTGTCTCTTGCTGTTATGCAACAACATTATGAAAACACTTGCCTTTTTTATATAACTCCATAGTATAAGTTGTGTTTCTTTTAGTTTCCATCTCTCTGGACTAATTTGGGTCATTACAGACAGATTTTAGATAAACAGCTTGTGTACAATGTGATATGTTTGCAGTAAATTGATTAAATGTAGTTTATGCCCCTCTAAGTATGTCTGCTGTAGATTATATGACAGCACTTTAGAACAGGAAACATATGAGAAGAAGGTCTCCTTAATATTAAAAATACAATGAATTTGTGGGCAAGGCGATTTGAGTTTTATAGTATATTTTAAATTGTTTTGCAAACTAATAATTAAAATTGTGCCTTTTTTATGGTTTCAGTAACTGCACGCATATCCTGTTGTATGCAGCTGCCAAATTCCTTTGCGATATGCAATAACTTGCCCTTTCTGAATGGAGTGCAATGAACTTCAATGGATGATAAAACCTTCTACTAGTACTATACTGTGTTATCTGTACTAAACTATACCTTACTGTACTGTACTGTACTATACTAGGCTGTACTAGACTATATAGCATACTATGCTACATTATACTGTGTATAGAGATTACAGGACATTTCCTTGGATTATTATTTGTGCTTTGTTTCTAACAATGAATTTAATAATTTTATGACTCATAACCAGCTCTGGAAATGAGTGATTTTAATTTTATGACTCACAAAATCACTCATTTCCAGAGCTGGTTATATCTCACTACTAATGTTGCTTATCGACAGTGTTTTATGTTGCATTGCATTTTATTGTGTTAGTGCTTAGTTGTCTTTCGACACTCATAAAGTGAATACTGTGCGGTACTATACTATACTACACTATACTATACTGTCCTGCAATAGATTGCACTACATTGTTCAATACTATGTAGCACTTTTTTATAATCAGCAAACCAATGTTTAATATGGCACATTTAAAAAAAATAATAAAAATGCAATGAAGAAAATGTTATGTATTCATGTATGAAGATATCAGATGACCATTAGATAGTCTAACATTCCTCACCAGATAAGAAACATGTAACACTCAGACCCACCAGGTTTTATTGAACATTTCCTTTAGTACATTGTGCTGCACTCAGCAATATCCTGAGAAATATCACCAAATTTGAACACTTTGGGGAAAAAAAAAACTTAAAAGACTTCCTGAAAATTGATTTACAAATGCATGTCTTACCAAACCAAGCTGAACTTTTCTTCTAAGAACTTCGCGATTCACTTCTAACCTGAAAGTATTCATCAAAAAATCAGTCAAACATCATAAGCAAGTTATCGTAGTTATATAAATATGTGTATAGCATTGCAATGATATTTGAATGACTGATATTTGTTTATATTTACTGTATTTTGTTATATCTGTTTTATTTAGTTTTATATATATTTTTTTATTTTATTTATTTTTATTTACATTTATTTACTGGGATAGTCTGACTGGACACAGGTCCATTTACAGCGGAGGCCCGGGGAGAAAAGCTCCGTAAAAGTAATAATATAGGTGACATACCTAATACAAGTCACAAATAAAAAAACAATTATAAACTATTCTTTGGTAACCGTTTGTGCCTTTGGTGTGTATAAAAGGTGAAAGGTGTACCTAGATCAGCTCACTCACCCAGTTAACAAATAATAACTAAATAAACAAACAGACCCCAATTTTTTTAAAGGTTAGTTTAAAAACTGGGAATGCACAACTTAAGTGAAGTGCAGTACGGGTACAATAGGACCAGACACTGCTGCTGACTGATTTCGTATACATACAAATGACTAACACGGGTTTGATTCTTTTTCTGTTTTAATTCATTGGTGGCATTATTTTTTTTTTTTTTATTTATCATTTGTTAACCAGATAAGTAGGTTACTCCATCCATCCTTCTAGCCATAACCCAAAGCAGAAAGGCAAAATGTCAAGTACAATAGATAGATAGAGACAGACAGAGAGGGGGGCATAACTTCACACAGTCAAACAATCAGCATTTATTCAGAAGGGGAATGGAAGTTGGAATTGAAATACCCAAGGAAAACTTATGCAGAAAGAGAAGATCATATGGATTCAACACGACAATTACTTATTCAGCATTGAACCCTGGAGATGTCAGGCAGTGATTTTTCTACTGAACTACTCAGTTGCCCATTTTCTTTCAAGGGGGGAGCAGAGGGAAAAGGAACTATAAGGATATTTCCCTACACTGATCTATTTGTTAGCCTCTTGTTTTACTTAGTATGTTATTAATACTGCCAACCTGGAACTGTAATTTACCATTTAGTGGGTGAGCCTATCATTTCAGCAGATCTATATCATTTTATCATTCATTCCCACAAACCTTTGTTCATCGAACCATGTACAGTGAATGTTCACTTCCACAAATATTCAGTTCAACAAATTACTTTCACAGGGGAAAGTAATGAGTTGTCTAGCATCAGAAATTTACCCTTTTCCACACTTTAATGCAATCTTGGAGTTGTGGCAGCGATGCTGGTGCAGCAGTTAGCATTGTCACCTCACAGCAAGAGGTTCTCTGGTTCGATCCTTGGCTGGGGTGCTTCTGTGTGGAATCTGCATGTCCTCCATGTGGTCGTGTGGGTTTCCTCCGGGTGCTCCAGTTTCCTCCCACACCCCAAAGACATGCTGTAGGTGGATTGGACATTCTAAGTTGGCCCTAGATATGAGTGTGTGCCTTCTGTGGAAGGTTGGGCACCGGGCTGGCAACTCGACACTGTCAAACTCCACTGCCAGTCATGAGCGGACAGGTGATCCACTGTGGTGACCCCTAACTGGGAAAAGCCGAAAGAAGAAGTGCAATCTTGGAGTTTGTATGTATATATATATATATATATATATATATATATATATATATATATATATGTGTGTGTGTGTGTATAAATTGGGGGGTGGGGGGCACAGTCCTCCACATTTGGGGGTGTGGGGCATCTCCCCACCTGGGAGGGTTTTAAATACTGGTCTTTGCGTGACAGTCTGAATGCTGGGCAACTCGTTCCTTTCCCCGGGAAAGCAATTCATTGAACTGAACATTCGCAGAAGTGAACATTCACTGTATATGTTTCGATGAACAAAGGTTAGCAGAAATGAGCCTTCAGTAAAATGATATAGACCCTTTTAGTAATAAGACAGTAAAAATATTCCACCCGACATGTTTGATTTAAAAGATTAATAATTGAGGACTGGAAAAGACAGAACAACATCAGTAAATCTGACTGAAATGTAGGCTGTAAATGTAATAGAAGGGATGGTAGGAAAAAGATGTGAGGATGCAAAAAAGGTTTCTTATCCATGTGGCAAAGAGAGATAAAGCTTCTTCTATTGTCTTTATTATCCATCCACACTTTAGTCCGAAAGAAAGGTATTTACAAAATGTTGCAGTTCTCTCCTATAAATGTTTCCATTATATATGCCAGGTGCAGTACTTTTACTGTCATATGTCTGAAATTCTAAACGTACCCTTAACTGCCAAATACAACTCCCCTAAAAATAATCATAAAAAAAATGTCTACTACTTTTATCAGTCAAACACTACAGAACCATACAATAGAGGATTAATCTATGTATTGTGTTTGCAATGCATTATACAAGAGAGGTTATATGTTCTTTTCTTTGTTCTGTTATGTTAAGTGCCCAATGCAAATATGAAACTACTGTATGACACACACAGGTTTTAAGTTCCAGATCCTGGATCGCATTGACATGGGTGATCTTGAAGGAGACATCCCGAATATTCTGAAGAAACATGAACTCATGTGGCAATTAAAGCTGAACTCTTTTAGGAAGCCTGGACTAAACTATTACTGTTCAATTAAAAGTGCACTGGAACTTAGAAAATTGCCACATTGTTTACATGACTAATTGTATTTTATTTTATTCTACAAATTGGTTTTAAATACCATTTTAAATCAGTTGAAATGTATGTGTATATTTTGTTTCCATCATTATACATATATTTTGTCTTATTTTTATTTTTTTCTGGCTCTTTTTTCCACTTTATTCAAAATGATTTGTAATAACAATACTAACTAATTATACAATTTTATAGGTTTTTAGGGTTCTTGCAAACAGACCTGAAGAAGTCTAGAAGGATGAAAGTGATCTTTGTTAACAATAGGTTATGAAAATAGAAATTGATTTTTACATGCAAAATGTTTATGTATATATTTTTATATATTTTTTTTTCGATTGCCAAGTGAACTAAGGTTGATATATTTCCAGCCATGTAGTGTATTGTCTTGGATAAAATCACAGACATAATAATCTACTTAATAATTTGGTTAAATAAGAGGTACCACATCATTATATAATTTTATTTAAAGTACATAAGGGTTATATATTATTATGACAGCTACTAAGTAGGGCAGGACCAGCTCGAATGTCACAGTGATGGGGGAAGAGATGTGAATTTAACATGTGTACCAATAACACTTTGTTTTACAGCACAATAAATGACTCCCATGCCTGATAAAAAGTGTATATATATATATATATATATATATATATATATATATATATATATATATGTATGTAGAAAGCTTGTGAGGAAATTATTACTCTATTTTTGTTTTACTTGGATCGCTTGTCTGTGTACTTAATAAAGGATTTTTCGACTGGAAACAGACTGCCTGCCTTGCTTGGATTACTTTTGAATACTTAGTAATGCTGTACAATTATATATTTTTATTACTTTTTGTTTTGTTTTTGTTTTGATTTAAGACGAGTTTACATTCGCTACTTCTACTACTGTTGTCTGATCTGATTAATATACAATGATTAACTAGAAATATATGGACTAAAAATCTTCCACACAGACGTTTCTTACACTGTTTTGAAACTACTGTACTTCCATACATTTCCTTTGCCTGATAACAGGGTTCTCAAATGAGTATGATTTCTGCTTTCTACAACTCATTTAGCAGCAGCTGTCAGGAGTTAGATGAATTTCAAACATGGGTTATCCCTACTAATTCACCAGGGCTCAGCCCACAATTTGCATTGTACTTTGCATCACTGTTTACTTATAGCAAGAGGCCCGGGGACTAATTTTGTTTTGATTTTGTCATGCATGGTTTATTGGTAACATCAAATGCACATTTGAATTATAACCAGCTTGCTGACACTGTTCTTGCTCTTGCATTCAAAACATTTTTCTGCCCCATTCCCATAGCAATCCTTTATTCTTCTAATCCTCTATTGTCCTGACTCAAGTTTCTCAGCTTAGTCCCCCCCCCCCCCTTACAGTTCTCCCTGTCTGTCTCTTCTCCTCCATGTTTGTTCCTTTACACTACACAAGTACTCAACAAATGTATTTATTAATGTCTCTTACTTATTTATTATGCTTTTGTTAGTAGATTTAGCCACTACTGGGGAAAGCTCATTGGCACACATGACATGGGGAGAAAAGCTCCTTCATGCCTTTCAACTGTCCCTGATTTTGGCTTATATTTTTACCCTGACTCACATAAAATTTGTGATTTTCTGGAACATCACTGAGAATTAGAGTCTGTTAATAATGCCAGACATTAGTTTCATACTGTTTAATGCAAAACCTGTTTTCCTATTAATTTTCTAAGTGAATTAATGTAACCTTTACACATCTTCCCTCATGTGTAGCCTTTATCCGATGATTATTTTTGACTTTATGCAGGATTCTTGAGTAAAGAACTTGAGCAGTATGGCTACACTACCACTACTTCACCTTTCATAATTCCAGAAAGTGTGAACAGTGCTGTCCATCAGTGCCGATCTCCTTGACAATTAGTTTGATTTTGAAGAAGATAGACTCTTTTTTTTTTATGACCTGGATAAACTTGATAGTCAGGCATTTATACCATTTGATGTGTCACCAACACTAAGATATTTTGCAAACTCCAGAATTTTACACAATTTGAAGTGTCTCACTAACACTAGGGTAGTTTACAAACACTGTGGTTTTACACAATTTGAAGTGTCTCACTAACACTAGGGTGGTTTACAAACACCAGGAATTTACACTAGGGTATTTTACAAACACCAGGATTTTACACAATTGTAAGAGTCTCACTAACAGTTGGGTATTTTATAAACACTGGTACTTCACTTTTTTTGTAGAAATATTGTCCTTAAAATCACATGAAGGGGGTTGGTACACACCTCATTTGGCTTTAAAATGTCAACTTATCCAAAAAGAACATACACAAAAGAGTCCAATGGGAGTACAAATAATGCCCCATCTGGCAAAGGAAAGAGTAGGGAAGGTCCATCTCCCTTATATGTTCAAGATTGAAGGTATTCCTTTATTCCTGTTATTTAATGGATTAGTCCAACTACACCTATGTCCTGCTTTCAAAGGAAGGCCTGAGGTGGTATAAAGATTGGACCTGTTTACTGAGAAACTTCACACCACTTTTTCAGTAAGGGTCATAGGGTATTGATCATTCACTTAAGTTTTGACCAAATAAGGCAAATGCAACCTCAGTTTTAATCTTTAGTTTAAAGGACAACACTTCACCTCCACGTCCCTACACCCACCCAAATGCTGCACTGCAGATACACTACTAGAACAGGAATCCAAGCATATTGTAAGAACACAGAGGTCAGCACCTTCTGGTCATCCTAACTTCAGAAGCATACCTGATGAGCCACTGACACAGCTCCACCTCCTCCAGCACATACTGCTCTGAGAGACCATATCTTCCTGAAATAATGGAAAAACTAAACCTGCAGGACACAACTGTAAGCAGACCCATAACTAGTGGTGTTCCACAGAGATTGGTTCTGCAACCCCTACTGTTCAGAACCTACCTCTCCAAATACAGGCTAAAACTAAAGGACTGTGGCTGACAAAGTTTGCTGATGACTGTAAACTGGGAGCTGAAACCCCTAGCCATGTCAACATCCTTCAAGAAGGTCTTACACAGACTAATGCCTAGTGCCAAAGTCACAGTCTTAAACTTAATGTAAAAATATACATTACCATCCCCTTCAGCAAGGTTGATGTTCCCGCAAACTACCACATCAATAGCAATACCCTAAGCACACAGATTCAGTGGTGAGAGGTCTGGGCACACAGGTCAACAGCAATCTTAACTTTAATCATCATGTCTCCACAGTGATAAGAAGGGCATTTTATATTGCTCATCTGATAAATAAGGACATTGTCTCCAGAAAAAAGAGGTTCTAACCCCCCTGTACTTTTCCCTCATCAGACCAGTAATGAAGTACAATGCTCCCTTTGGTATGTTCCTTTCCAAACACCTGCATTAATAGGGAGACCACAAAGGTTCCTTACAAAGAAAATTCAGGGTCTTCAAGGTCTGTCTTATGCGGACTGACTGAAATCATTGTCACTTTACTCTGTGTCATACAGACTGCTCAGAGGTGACCTGTGCCTTGCATATAGAGCAATCTCTGACCCAGCTTTAATGGAAATGCTGCACATTTGCAAGTCAAATGGCACACGGGTCACTCGCTCAAAGGACCTTAACCTGGAATGTGACATGAACAAACTTGCTGAAGAGACAGATTTGTCTCACCTTTGGAACAAGCTTCCTATTAATGTTAAACTAAGCCCCTCATTGGCCCTATTTAAATGTAATCTGCATGATTGGATGAGTAACCAGAAATTCACCCTGGGGATTCCAACTGTGTCCCTCTTGGACAGGAGCAATAGGTGCTGATTTTAGTGTCTGCTTGAACCAGACACCCTTGGGAACACAGTTTGAGCTTGGCTAGGCTTGTAAGGGCCCTGGGGCCTAGTAACCTGCTATGATCCAATGATGCTATGAACTGTACCACATCTGTCTAACCAAATTCGACAAGGCAGTAACCTTAACAAGGAGCTTATGATGTATACTGCCTCACAACAGAATCCTCAGTCATATTTTACTTAGTAATGATAAGCCATGTAAGCATAATTCTCAAGATACAACTTCAAGGTTTCATCTAACTATCTGCTTTCTTTATAATTAGGGAGACATCCACACTGTTACATCGACATCACTCTCCAGGCCGGTCTATTTGAAATGGCATACACCCCAAAGTTATGAAATTATCGGGTTATAGTGTTATGGAGCTCAGATCTTTGGTCTTGGGGATCAATGTTTGAATGATTTTTCAAAATGGAAAAAGATCCAAGAATACGTAACATGTAAGCAAATGTAGGGTAAAATTGTTACCGTTTCATGTAAAGGATTTAAAATAAAACTCCAGCATGATATGATGTTGGAAAGCTAGGAGAGAGTTCATATGGGTAACAGAACTTGCATTTATCATTCCATTCCCATTAGACAGCATCGCAGGCAGTGCAGATATGATTCATACAGAAACACTGTCAGTTTCGTACCAAAGCATTTCACTTGTCAGGCATCTATCTAACTTAGACCTAACTGATGCTGACAGAGCATGGTTTGCCACCTATTTTAATGGACTGTCCTATGGTACTGCCCAACAGAAAATATTGACTTCTGAAGAGCTATACTTTCTATTCTGCTTGACATCTCTGTTATAAATGATTTAATTTCTGATTTAAGAGGTTGAAAGGAAAACCTGTATGCAATAATTTGTAAGTATCAGAAGTTGTAAATCTCTAGTCATTATTGTAAAATAGTTTAGCAAGAACTTTAAGATGGACAGTGACAGAATCAGAGCTCAGTAACTTCCTATAAACTGTAACTGGGCAAACACGCAGTTTGGGGTCCAAGGTAATCCGTAACCCACTGTCCTGTTATAACACACAGGACCCCATAAACTGAGCATATGCAATAACTTAAGTACCTTGCAGTACCTTTCATTTTAGACTTAGCCTCACCGTTTTTCACTTTTTACACTTGTACACTAACAGCTGAGTACTTACAACAATCAATCATCTTATGTTGTCAGAAACTAAGCTCTATGGGTAAGAAATAGTTCTTTGTCCACCTCCTTTATTATGCTCTTGTCACAATGTAGACCATAAATCATAATTTCCCCTAAACACAAACTACAGTAAATAATGTAATGTATGCAGATTTCAGGTGCTTCAATAGATACACCACCACCTTCTCTACAGAAAAATAGGGTGCCTCAACAGGAAGCAAATATATGCGATTGTAAAACAGACTCTCTAGCTTTTTTTACTGTTGAGTCTTTGCCAACTTGCTAGAAAGGTGAACTGCTAGAAACATGTTAACAGCTGAAGGAGTATACGAAGTACTACTGAAACTTAAGGGCTCCTCAAATTTAGATTGCCATGAGAGAGAGAAAATTCCAGTTTGTGTCTTTCGGCTTTTCCCGGTTAGGGGTTGCCACGGCGGAACTCTGGCCCGCTGATGATTGGTAGTTGATTTTTACATGCCGAGTTACCAGCCCTGACACAACCTTCAATGAAGGTACGCCCATTCGCACATGTCTTTACGCAGAAGACGCTCTAGCTGAGAATCGAACCGAACAGCGTCTTACTGTGAGGCAACTGCAGCAAGTATAACATGGTTATCTGAACTCTTAATGCTATACAATTTAGCACCTAAACAAGCAGTAATTGATTTCCTGACTAGAAAGGCTTATCACTGCAATTTTCTGGGGTGGGGGTAGTGTTGTAATTGTCAGTTTTTATGCATCAGATGCAATTTTATTTTCAGTAGCTGAACTGTAGTGTGATTTATATTGTCACTTGTAGGCCATACCTGCTTATCAATGTGCAGGCCAAATGTCCTATTCTGCATAAATACCATGTTGTTCTCCCCTAAAAATGAGTCACAGGCCTACTGGGACTAACTTGGACAACAAAACTAAATACTTAAATAATTTGTACTTTAGTCACCTAGGATGACCATCCATCAAGTATTACACAGTTTGTTTTAGATTGCTAATTTCCTCTTGATAAATATCATTCTCAGGAGTACTGGTTAAGTCTCAGAAAGTGTTTGTTGGTTTGCATACTTTCCATATCATCAAACAGAATAATAGAAATAACTATTAGAAGCAGACACAGCAGCTTCAGTATTTCTTGTATAACTGCTACTCCTGTTTAAGGTGTTTTACTTGCAAACTGTGCTTTGCAAAAGATAAGATGTATAAATATTTTAAATGTATAAATATTTTAAAATATTTAAAATATACTCGGTATCCTACAAACTGCTAAGAGGTGACCTATGTCTGCCATAGAAGGCATCCTCCAACCCATCACTGATGGATTAACTGCACATCAGAACCCTGCTATCACTAGGGAAGAGGTCTTTAATGCTCTCTCTAAGGCTAAGAACACTGCTTCAATGGGCCCAGACAATATCCCAGGATGCCTTCTAAATAGCATGAAACATGACCTATCAGGCTCTCTGGAATACTACTTAACTATAGCTTCCAAACAGGCTTCGTGCCTCATTGGTATGTACCTAACCAGGCATATCCAACAACTGGAATGTCTACAGAGGTTCCTCACTAAAAGAATACAGGGCATAAGTAGCATGTCCTATGCAAACTGCCTCAAGGCCCTATCCTTGCATTTTGTCCTTCAGGCTATTGAGGGGAGATCTATGCCTGGCATACAGAGCATTGTCAGACCCCACTTTGATGGACCTCCTGCATATCCGCAAAACAAACAGCACCAGAGTTACCCAGCCTAAAGACTTAAAGCTTGCCTGTGATATAAATAGGACCTGACAGATATTTATCCCAGTGACTACCCCATCTCTGAAACAGGCTCCCCATCCATGTTAAAGAGAGTTTTCCCTAACCCAATTCAAATGTAATTTGGACAATTAGATGGGGAACAGTAAATTCATCCCTGGTGGCACCTGTGTATCAAATGGACACAGGCAGTATGTAAATGGTTCAACTCCCAGGCCCCTGCTTATCAAGAGTACCAGAAATTATCAGAGATTTTTGATGCATGGCTAGGCTTAAAAAGGCCCTTGTGGTTATTAGCCTAGTAAACATTTATGAACCTATTAGAAATACTCTGCCTAGGGATGTAAACTTCTTCTGCGACATCAACAGAATGGTTGGAGGGGCAGGTATATCTCACAGAGGATACTGCTGTTGCGAAACAGACTCCCCATTCCCATAAAACAAAGTTCATCCCTGTCCATGTTCAAGTGCAACTTAGATCTATGGATGGGAAATAGAAAATTTACCCTAGGACTACCCACTGTACTACTAATGGGTAGAGGCGGCTCCTAAATGCTTTATCCCATCCATGGTGAGTCCCATCCTATTATCTATGGTATGACCTTCATCATTTTCATTAGGGAGATATATAATTATTGACCATGGCATGGGTAAGGCCAATATTTAACCAGATGGGATAGGTTATTTCAAGTACAAAATGGGAAATTAGCTAGGATTAAAATGTCCTCAAGGGCAGCTAGCCTAGTGCTTACTTATGAGCCTATGAAGCTATAAAATTAATTAATCTTTCTGCATTTTTTGTTAAAAAATAATAATTCTGTTTAGACTATGCTGCATAACTAGGTTACCCTTGTTTGAGAACAGTTGTCAATTACATATTATTACCTCACATCAAAAACTGAAAATGGTACACTGGGCCATGCTGTGTATCCATTTATCACATGAATGAAAGAACTTAAGAAATAAAGATAGAGACAATGATCCTGTTGCATAAAAATCTTGGAAAAACACAAATGTAATTTGAACGAATTGGGTGCTGCACTAGAGGGCCTAATAAACACTTCAAAGGGGCAGCTTTGAAGTCCAACATCTGGCAATACTATTATCCACTAATGACAATAAACTCAAATAGCCTTCTGATCAGGGGATGCAGATGACAGCAGCATCTGTTGTTTTAAACCTCTTTTGTAACATCCATGAATATAGAAACACAACACACGCGCGCACACACACACACACATATACACAAGCACTCTTGGTTGGTGGAACAAAGGAGTGTTTGATAATATCCTAATGATCTGACATCAAAATAACCACCACATTGACATGGTAAATAAAGAAGCACAAAATACTTAAGGAGGAGATACATACCACTTTGCACTAGCTCAGAGATGATAGAGTGGTACAATTTACAGCCAGGTGCCTAAGACCTTACCTACTAGTTCTTCTATAAAGGTGCTTTGGTTTCTTGAATAGTTACTTAGTACAAGGCAAAGTTGTCATGTGCAGTACAGAAAATAAAATCGAGCTTGGATACCTAAAAGGAGTATGATTGTAGAGTCTAAAAAATAGTGAAACATAATTAGCTTTACATTCACAGCAGCCTAACATTTAAACGCCTGTAAAGGAAGGTTAAATATGGAATATACAAAAGAAGCTGTGTATCTCAAAATATGTGCACCTTGGACAGCAAACATGCTGTCTGATGAGTGTGGGAGGGAGGCTATGGTGGCAAATTCAGAGATTGTCATTTTTTAATGCTACACAGTACATCCCCCAGCTCTACAATGTGTGTGTGTGTCTGTATATGTATGTGTATGTGTGTATGCTCAGGGAGAGGTTAATTAAAAAATAAGAAAAAACAGAAGGGCAACATTGTAAATATGAAATAACCCAGGAACATAACATATCTGAATGGCTTGAGAATGTGATCATTTTTTTTACATTTTATAGAAAAGAAGTAATATTATAATTAAATACATTTAACATTCAAAGTAGTTCAGTATTTGTAGGTCTTCCTGGTCTTATTTTTTCAGTGTTCATTTTAAGACCAGTGTTTGTAGGTCTTCCCGGTCTTAAAATGAGCACTGAGGAAATGATAGAATTTGTTTAATAGTCAGAAT
The DNA here is from genome assembly GCF_019279795.1 of Protopterus annectens. NCBI lineage: Eukaryota > Metazoa > Chordata > Ceratodontiformes > Protopteridae > Protopterus > Protopterus annectens. The sequence goes on along the minus strand of NC_056737.1, from coordinate 1,415,318,179 downwards.
TTTTTTATCTTAAATTTCTTTCAAAATGGTTTATGAAAAGATGTGAAGAACTGAGTCAACTGGGAGATAATGGCTGGACTAAGGGGAGGGATTTCATTAAGGTTTCAATAGACTGTCAGTGGCCATCATAAGTTTGCAACCCTTCCCCAGCTCTGTAAAGTAGAGGAATGCAGCCCTAATTATGACCTGCGTGACATAAGATTAATTAGTGACTCCATTACTGGAGGAAACAGGGAGTGTGGGGTGGGGATGCAGCAGCATTTTGCCTGCTTGCTCACAATGGCAGAGAGAAATGGGACCTCTGTCTGCAATTTAGCATACCTCCTGTGATGCAGGCAGGCTGCAATTGCAGAACAGATTGCTGTTAAAAATTTGCCATTGGAGGATCTGATGATGCACATGATAATCAGCAGCTCTACCCAGTAATGGCATCCCCCCTAAACAATCTTCATACTCAACAGCATATATTATGCAGCTAGAGACTCTGTTCCACATTCCTCATTCTTTCTCAGCCTTTCTATGACCAAGGTGGTCTCAGCCGTGGAGGTAGTACTATGTGCACTAAAACTGTGAGCCACAGAAGGAGCAGAAAGCAACCTGGGAAGTAAACAGTGGGGTGCAAAAAATGTTTTAATTTAATGCATGTTTGTAAACTTGCATTTCCTATTTAACATCTTAGTTTTAAAAATATTAAATACATTGTCATTGAGAATGAAGGCATATTATCAACAGTCGGTATTTACTGTAGGTTCCATTTCTTCTCAGTGTAATATGCATTTTCTTTACAGTGGTTTTGCATTCATTTGCATTATATTAGAAAGATAAAGATCCATGTATTGTATTTCTATGCTTTCTGTCTGATTAGCCTAAATGAGGAAGCATGCAGTGTCATATCAACACTACAGATGTAGAACGACAAAAGCTAGAAACAGCAGTCAGTGGTTTCTAGATAAGAGCAGTTATTCTACAGTGTCACGCAAGTATATTTAAAAAAAGAGAAGCCTTTTCCATCACTGCAGCTCCTGTCTGTTTCACAGTTTGTATAATGTTCCCACGTTCACAGATATAAGACTTTATTAGTAACTTGATTATGGAGTTTTATATCTGTTTGGCCTAGTGCCATCAGATAGTGTCATAGGGCAAGAGTAATTAAAAATTTGTTTCTCTTGCAAAAATGTATAACTTCCTCATAGCTTACTGTGGTAATCAAATCAATAACTAGAAGGATGGGAATATCTGATTCATAACATAAGAAGCTTAGATATTATCACATCAAAAACATAGCATTCCACAGTATTCTAATTTTTCTGTTCTATGACATGGCAGCTTATTATTCTTGAATGAAAAAGTGGTATTCAACTTGATCAAAATATTACATTGTGTGGCATGCTGTTTTGACCCAAGCAACAATTTAGCAACTTAATTGCAAAAGGGCAATTTACCATGCATTGTACCTAGTTTATAGGTTAATAGGTTCATAGAAGTTTACTAGGCTAATGGCCCTAGAGCCCTTACAAGTCTAGCCATAATTATCCCGAGTTGCCCCAATTGTCAGTGGTTATGTTATCTGCATGTGAGAGGGCTTTGAAACTTCTTATACAATTACTTAGTAGGCGGTAGTTTGTCTTTGAAAAATTCTTAAGCATTTTTGAGCTTGGTGGGGTATCTGGTCTTATAATTACATCAAATGAGACTGAAATTTGGTCCTATTTTACCAGTTAAGAAACCACACGGAGGGGTGTGCAATGCTCTCCCATGTTAGTGAGCACTACATCCTGGACATTTGACCCTTTTGAGGGTGTACTGACTAGCTGCTCCAGAGCATTTGCATTAACAAATTCCAAGAACTTCTAAGTCAGCATGTCTGTGGTCGTACATGTTTCCCAGTTGATGGTAAGATAATTAAAATTGCCCATGAGTAAGGTGTTTGGCTGTATAGCAAGTGACTCCAGTAAGTCCAAGTATGTGGTATGCTTTTCCTGTTTCATGGTGGGGGACCTATAGCTAGTTATGATGTGGTAGGGGGCTTTGTCTATAGTTAATTGGACATGGAGTAGCTCAAGATAGTCATACTGTTTGACCAGTCTCAAGGTGTACTTATCCTTAATGGAGATGGATACACCTCCTCCTTTGGTTCTTTCATGCTCAGTTTGTGGTCTGAACATATGGAAGGCATTACAGTCCTGCATGGCCCGGGGTGCTTTCTGCATCTTTGAACCATGTCTTGGTGACTGCACAGACATTAGCATCTTCCCAAGTGTTGAATGCTTCCAGCGAGTGCAGTTTCTTGTTTAGACTCTTTCCATTAAGCATCAGTACCTTGAGTTTATCTAGAAAGGACTTTGTTATGTTGGTAAGTTGGTTATTTTGACACTGTCTAAAAAAAGGCACAATACGGGTAGATAATGTCTTTGCCAGCATCCAAAAGCCTGGAGGAGACAGGTGCAGACCATCTCTGGCAAATAGCCTGTCGACCGTGTCTTCCCAGGCTGACAGATAGTGGATCCCCTTGGAATGACACCAGAAGCTAAGCCAATTGTTAAAGTCAATAATTTTTTGCTTGTATTGTGGCATCATCCTTGGAGAAGGTAGAATGCTACTTAAGGCTAGGCTAATTCCTGTCTGTGACACATAATCTAAAATCTCAGTCATGTCTATCTTCATATAGTCCAGCGAGGTACACCTCAAGTCATTCACCCCCGCATGCACTATGACAGAGTCATACCAGTACTTATAGTTGAGTGACTTGAGTGCCTGAGTGATTTGACAGATCCTAGCACCTGACACGTAGCTAACCGTAAGCCACTCCTTATCCAGTCCAGTGGGGAGAATATTCGTGTGTCTCACAATGGAGTCATCTATGACCAGTACATTAGGTTTTGTGGTGTTAAGGTTATGGGCTTATTTGTTGGGACACTGGAATGTGTGCAATCATGTGTTGTGGTTGTTTTTTGCATTGTTATGTGTGAAATGGTTTCCATTTGGGAGGCCTCTGATCTTTTGGTAAGTTACTAGTGAGTACTTCCACATATGTGGGTTTATGTGTTGTGCTCTTATTTAGTGTGGGAAGTGTGCATGTGCTGACAACCTGTTTGGAATTTGATTAGTCTTGCCTCCAATTTCATAGTGTAACTATATCTCTCACTTAAAGTATTTGTTTGTTTCAGGAGTAAGTATTTGTCAGTATACATGACATGATTGTTACATTGCCTCAGGATGCCCATTGCTATCAGGCTGGCCAGAGAGATGATGCAAAACTGCCTATTCATGGCAGCAGGCTCTTACTATATGTTTTATCAAGAGTGGCAATAGGTTAATTTCACAGGACTCTGCTGGTAGCTCCGAGACTACAAGATATACCTATACTTTGTGTAGGCTAAGGTTGATCAATAAGACAATGCTGCTCAGTAGGCAACCAAGTTACTCCTAGTGTAGCAGAAAAGCTTGGAAGGGTTTCACTGACATCTGTTTAGGGAAATACTTTACGCCCCTGATCTGCAGGGATTCTTGATAGCAAAGTGACTTTAACGGATCAGGTCTCAACTGTTCTGATGTTGTTCCATTTTCATCTTAAATATTACCCAGGTCAAGAAATGTATTCTATCTCTGGACTTAGTCACAGTGATTCAAGTGCATGCTGTGAATGTTGGAGTGGATAAGGACATCATTAGACTGCAGCGTATGCAGGATTTATCAGCTAAACTTTTGGTAGGAATGTCCTGCTCTTATCACATTATATTTCTGCTCCCTTATCTGCACTGGCTGCTGGTTATAGCCAGCCCAAGAGGTTGAGATATGGTTTATTATCTTCTCTGCACTACACAATCTATATCCTGGTAATTTAAAAGAGCTCCTGCTGCTCTGTGTCCTATTGAGGTCTCAGGTCATTGAGTAAGGGGCTGTGAACTGTTCCAATGTCTAAACATTTGACAGGCGTCAGATTATCTTTTGTCTGTCTCATTCCATTCCTATGGAATGAGTTGTCCTCCTCTGGAGCATCCTTAAATATCACCTTTTCAAAAAGTATTTTGACAAGCCACGGTGGTGCAACGGTTAGCGTTGTCGCCTCACAGCAAGAGATTCTCTCATTTGATTCTCGGCTGGAGCGCCTTCTGTGTGGTCTGCATGTCCTCCCTATGGTCAAATGACATTAAAAACATGCAGGTGGGTGCAAGCATGAATAGGTGTCCCTTCTTTGAAGGTTGGGTGTCCGGCTGACAACTCGGCACCGTAAAAATCCACTGCCAATCATGAGCGGACCGGAGTTCCGCTGTGGCAACCCCCAACTGGGAAAAGCCGAAAGTAATATACAGTGTAATCCATTTTCAGAAAGGTGCATTGTAATAAAAAAATCAAGAGAGTCTCCTGTGTAAATATATTGCTCATAGTAAAAATATTTGTGTAAATAATTCCACCCATAACAACCATTCCTATACTCTAACTTTGTTGGAATTAACTATACTCATTATAAATACACTTTCTAACATTCATTCTTACAACATTAACTAGCATTCTTTAGAAACAAGCTTCACTCTATATGTATTACTATATATTATTATTATATATATATATACATATATATATATATATATATATATATATATATATATATTATATATATTATTATTATTATTCACTCTATATATTATATTCTGCTGTTTTTCTTTTGTTTTCTTTTTTGCTCAATTGGTAAAGGCAATCAAAATGATCAGAATGTACATGCTACCAACAAGTGCCAGATATTTGTGTATTTGTTTTATGATTTTGTTTCATCTGTTATGTTATGTTTCTGTCTCATATACTATTGTAACTCTGGATCTTTTCTTCCTGAGTCTCCTCTGAAAAGGTATTCCATTCCCAGTCAAATTTTTCCAATAAACAAATCCAAATAAGTTAAAATAATTTCCACACATCAACAACGAATGCGTTAATAAATATCATCTTATGTTAATAGTCAAAAGCAGGTACATTTTTCACTGTTTTTATTAACAAAGTTCTGTTAAAATATCATTACGAGTGAAACTGATACCACATCAGCAAATAAGTTCCTTGCTTATTTTATCATATAGTTATATGATCAAGTTACATGCCCTGAAGAAACAGGGATTTAGTAAGCTGAATTGTGTAGGCAGCTTCCCCTACCCAAATAAAAAAACTGCAAACTTTGAATATCATTTTCTGTTTAAGTTATTGGGAAATGAATAATATACCACCACACTGCCTGTCATCTTTATCATGAATCATTTCACTAACTTGATAAAATGTGTAATTCAATTGATATGACACATGCTCAAAAATAAAGAGGAGCATTGTCAGAAAAATGAAAACTAAAAGAATACCAACAGATGTAAGCCTTTTGATCTACATAATCTTCTTGAATGTATAGCACCCCATTTCTTAAACAGCAATTAGTCTGTTTTCACTAGCCCGTCTGCTCTATTGTTCTTCTTTCCTTCTGTCTCTTAGGCTGCACTGGAATCAATACCTCTCTTACCTTCAGACACCAACTGTTAAAGTTTCTAGTTTCAGTAATATCAGTTGCAGCAAACCATTTCTTTCTGTTGCCTTCACAGGATATAAAGGTTGACAAGCTTGGTAAGACCTGAAGGGCTACACAAATCCATTTCCTAAATACATTATTTCTATAAGGAGAGAAGTTACTCTGTGGAGTTGCATCTTTTCTGGAGCTGTCAATTAATATAACACAAGGTTCACTCTTTGTTCAACTGAGGAAAGTGTTTCCAAGGGTGAAAGATACTCATGGACAATTTAAATTAATGTGAGTGGATATAAGAAGACTGTTTGTTATTCTAATTCACCTGATCAATGGTGGGATGAAAAGGTATCATTTTGGAACGTTTATGTGTTTCTAGTAAATTACTTTGCAAAGGGGTGTCCCTTCTGTGTGGTTCTTCGCAACCTTCTACGATTTTTATTTTGTTGACAAAGGTGAAAGATGGTTATGTTTTTATGAGAAAATCTTCTTACTCATGTAGGAAATATATAGTATGCAAAAACGCAGATAACAGAGAAGTTTTTATCCATCTATTTTCAGGCAAGCAGTAGCCATAAGTGTATACAAACTGTGATACTTAGAATTTATTCTGTCTAAGTAGGTGTGCAGAACGTACAGCATTTGACATAGGTAAGACTAATCAGAGGTTGATGGAAATAATTATACATCATATGTCCAGTATTAGAAGAAATGATAAGAATAATATCACATTATTCAAGCATATTGCACAGGCAATTAATGATCATAAATTAATTTTTATAGTAACGGAGATAGTATACACATCACATAGGGGTAGAGATGTGAAATTTTACAGAACATAAGGAGTACAACTGGATTACATTGTTAAATTTTGTTGAACAAAGTTTATCCCTGTCCATTTTCAATTGCAGCTTAGATCTATGGGTGGTAAACAGAAAATCTACCCCAGGATAGCCTCCTGTACTACTAATGGACAAAGGCAGCTCCTATATGCTTTATCGCATGCATGGGTCCCCTCAGATTATCTATGTATAATCCCATTTATTCTCATTAGGGATAATATATAATTATCGATCATGGGAATGCCAGTCTATACCAAAATACGATAGGTTACTTCACGAATAAAAAGAGAAATTGCATAGGCTTAATATGGCCCTTAAGGGCAGCTTGACAAGCACTTACCTATGAACCTATAAATAGTACATGTGAGCCTGGATTAAATGAAAATGTATTTATCAGACCTATTGTAAGGCAGCGTCCTTTAAGCAGTTAATTGTATGATTATATAATGAATTAGATGCAAATGAAAGTTATTTCAACCTAGGCTTTTTTTCCAGTATGTTTTAATACTTAAGAAAGTGCATGGAGGTCCATGAAAGCTTAGTTAACCAAAGCTTATCAGCTGCGACTCCAGATACACAACTATTTTTCTTTTTTAATCACCAGTATACACCAGTACACTTACAATGACATGCCGCAACTCCTGCTGAGATTGCTGCAGAGCCTAACAGTTTTTCCAAAACTTCATATCCTATCATTTTTTTACATATATAAAATCTGTTAGACAAATGTTATCTAAGCTCACCACTGTTTTATAGATCCAAGGTACACCTCATGGAAGAAGGAAGTTGTAGTCTTCAAATACAACCTCTGGAACTATCTATCAGAAATTATTGTCTACAACTTCTCATATGACTAACTGACATTAACTCATCCCATCTGCTCAAATTTGGATCCGCGTATCCTAAACTGCATACCCCTCAAAATCATGAACCTCCAAAATATGAATACCTAGATATCAACTGTTATATTTCTATAATCAAATTACTTCCCTGCGGAAAAGTACTGAAGACTTAACATATCCAGCCATAATTAATTACCTGCTGAAACAGGAGATCAGGCACTTAGACGTATAAAACCTTCAGGGAACAGTACAACCTATCATCCTAGAACCACAAAACATAGAATATAAACTAAAAACTACTGTTGGAAATTATTTAACTGACCAAAACTTCTGAGTGATTTCTTAATGTCAACATGGACATAACACATTTTCCTTATGTTTAGTCAGCATATTTAAACTATATTAAACTACATATATACTTCCATGTATCTAATTTTATGATATGTTTAATTAAAATGATTAAAAAAATTATTAAATAAATAATTGAATGAACTGCTCACCTCTGTACATATGTGGGAACACAGTAGCTAGCACTATATAGAAATAGGCATGTGTTTGTTTGTTTAAAAATGTCCTTAGGTATATATTTTATAAGGGGTTCCATATAATATATCTTGTCAAAGTAGAGCATAAGCAGGATAAAAAAAGCAAACAGTTGTGACTAGTAACTACCCTAAGTTGAAATAATGCTGTTCAAAGGTAAATACTAGACTAGCTGTCCCTGTGGATCTTTTTTAAGCTTAGCCAATTTATCTTCCAAAGGGGAGACTCAAACTGTGTACTTTGTGCCTGTGAGGTAAACATCTTAACTATTACATCAACCCCAAATTAACAACCATAAACCCCTAATGTGAAAGAACAGTTATGAAGGCATTGGATTTCAGATGTCCATTTTTTCTGATTCATCCCTTCATTCATTCAGTTAGCTACTTAGTCTAATAATGAGGATAAAACCAGAAACGGCAGAAATATTACTGATAAAATACCATGTTTGAATAAGACACAGTGCTGAAAAAATACTGCTAACCAATGTAATATGCACTTTCATTCAGTTCAATAACCAGACTTCTTCAGACGATGTTATTCACCATCTTCCTTATTTTATACACACATTTAAGAAATTACATATCCAGCAACCAATCCAAATACAACTTTAATTAGATAATAACATTTAAATTCCTACCTATTTTCATCATTTAAAACAACTGTTTTTGTTTTCATAACTTATCTTCTATACTTCAGCACTATTTATTAAAACATATATTAATCTTACTTATCAGAAGTTTTTAATTTTACAAAACCTGAAATAGATATATCATTAAGACCTGGTGGAGAGGCGGCATTCAAAAAGTCTGCCACCAAATTTCCTTCTCTTCCAAATAAAGTTCCCAGGGACTACCCTGTGGATCTCTATTTACCTGCTGTAAAATGGCAAACTTAAAAAATGGGTCAGAAAACAAACTGAGATGTCTGTATAAAACATTAGTAACTTTTTTTCTGGGAGATATCATAATAATGGTCATAGTTCCTTTGAGATAATTTATGTTGGGTCTTACCATCGTAAAAAGCAGAACATTGCATGCAGTTTGCAATATATACCACCCCTTGTGAATAACAACTAAATTTGCCTGGTATGACAATGTTTTTGTTTCTGACCATAACATAAGAAACACAGTTAATATAACTGCATTGATGGCACATGCCACATGGAAATATCTTGCCATTAAATTTACTGGATCCATTGCTTTCTACAATATTTTTCAAATTAGGGTCCCTTCTATACACAATATTAGGATGGTTACCTAAATTCCCCCAATGTCCTGGTCACTTACAATTATATCCCAGTTTTTAAATATAACATCAGAAATAAGGGAACTGTTGTTATAAAAAGTGGTGACAAAGGGGCAAAAAATATCCCTGTTCCTGGGATTATTGGTTAAACTATTAACTCTCCCATTCATAGCAATAGAACCCCCACTGTCAACACTAAATAAGTCCATTGACCCATCAGAAACATTAATTTGACTGTTTCTACAATTTGTCTGCAATAATGGTGTATAAAAAACATTCTTATGTTTCATTATAACTTCATTCTTGACATTCAGTAAAAGGTTGGGTGGGTAACCCCTGTTAATAAACATACTCTGAATATAGTTGCATTCCTTTATAAAATCATCATATTCAGAGACCATACGGGCGGCCCTTACCATCTGTCCTTTTACTACCCCACGTTTAACATGTTGGGGGTGACTACTACAGAAATGCAAGTAACTATTGGAATGGGTCAGTTTTCTATATATAGTAGACTTTAACACATTGTTCTCTGGAATTTTAGTATTGCAAACATTCAAATAAGAAATATTACCTGAATCCACAGTATATGTAAATTTTAAAACAATCTGTGGTATTATTAATATGCTCAATAAATAATGGAATTTCATCCTGGTTCCCTGTCCAAGCCACAAATAAATCATCAGGGTATCTAACATACATAGAAATATTAGAACAGAAGGAGCTGGAAAATAAATAACGATTTTCCCACCAAGCCATGATAATATTAGCAAAGAGGGGGCTGCCGGCCGACCCCATTACCACCCCCTTGTCATGAGGGTGGCATAGCCTATTCCTACACTCAAGGGGCACATGGCAGAGCAGCTAATGCTGTACTGGACATCAGTCCATTCACAGATGCATACACATACACTCAGACATACGAGGTAAGCTGAGATGATTCATTTATTTGTAGTGCTCTAGAAAGGACATTTCTGGATTAGTGTGTACAGTTCTGTAAAACATGCAGATGAACAGAGATTATGCTGGCAGAGAGCATGAAATGCAGGTACAAAAATAGAGAAGGACTTACTGCTGATGGCCCATGAGGACAGATTTAGAATCTTGAATGAATTTGCACCAGAAGAGAGAAAACTGAAGAATATAGGGCAGGTATGTGATTTATACACAACACAACAGTTGCAACTAGTTTGTGGGTTGGATTTGAAGAGAAAGTACTTGGGAGAAGGGGAAACGAGTGACATCTGGAAGAGGGGTGTTTCAAGTTAGATGATAGAAAATACTACTTTATTGAAAGAATGCTAAAGCTTTGTAGTATATTGCCCAATGCAGTGCTGCTGAGTGTGTCATCAGAGGGGTGCAGAATAGCTTGGGATGTGATAAGGATATGGAATGGGTAGGTAGGCAGGGGAGAGCTAATGCACTTTGATAGACGTAACAGACCACAGGTCTCTAATCAGCAGTTTTCTTCCATTAACGTCTTTGTATGTCTGTTATCTCTCTTCTGTCAGATATATGCATCCTGCCATAGAGACTTTCTGACTTACTGTATTGCCATATTAATACTGGAAGAGGCAAAGCAAATGAAGTAAGATTACTCTCTATTATTAGTTCACATTTCTTTTACATTAAATAAAGTTACAATGTCATATTTTAATCTCATTATACGTCCCAAGCAAAGTTTTGTATCACAACTCACAATGCATTTCATAATCTCTGAAGTTAACTTTATGTACCCTACTTTTCTTTAAAGATGGAGCTATTTGTTTAAATGATATTCAGTTTCAGTCCTCTATAAGCTTCTTGAATATCTAAGCAGGCTATTTTTTTAGTTAAATGGTCAAGTTCCAATACTTAATACTTTAAAATATTTTCCTACAGTTTTATCTATCTGTTCATCCATTCAGTTTGAAAACCACCTGCCCTGGAGAGGGTCATTATATTACAAAAATGGTATAAAACAAATTATCCAGTAACACATAGCACACTACCAGTTGTTCATTCCTATCCCATTTAGTATAACAAAAGCAATAAGTAGGATACTTACTATCATTAAATATTGACCTTACCTGATATTATATACCTCACAAACTCAGCAGACCTGTGCACATATTCGAATCTGAGAACATATGCCCATAGTATTGAAGTATTTTCTGCTAGCTAGTAGATTTGTTTACAAAGTTCATACTCTGCAAAGACAAGCTTACTTCTTTGCTTACAGAAATTTATATTACAATATTCAGTGCTCTGTCTTTTGCTATACATTTATAAATGTGTTTCAGTTAGTAGTGTCTTGATTAAAAAGGTAAAATTCTGAAAGAAAAATTGAATCTATTTTCTGATTTGGAAACATCTTTACATCCCTTACAAGCCAGTTTTAGGAGAGGAGCTCAATTGTGTGGTAAGAGCTGAATCTGATACTGACACATTTTCAAATGCATTTGTCTTTAATTATAACTGGAATGCAAGGGATATTAAATGTATTGTTGCTAAACATTGAGACATTTTAACGCATTTTCCTGAGGTTAAAAGTATTATTCCCAAAAAAAAAAGTAAAAACACCAAATTTCATGAATACAAACAAACCACTTTAAAACCAATTAATAGCCCAATCAGCTTCCATTCATCAAATTACTTAATTGTCTTATTGACTTTTCTTAAATAAACACAAATTTACATCCGTCCTTAAAATTAAACATAATATTATAATAATATTTATATTAATGAAAGGAGGTTAACAATATTATAACCTATCATTTAAAAGACACTTAACATTTAAGGTCTCTTTCAGACCAGGGGTTTGGTCTGCTTTCAAAAATACTTGCCATCTTAATTCTTTGATTTCAAGAGCATTATTATACTCTGTTACAAAGGTGTAAAATCAATATCATCCAATACAAAAAATACAAATTTCTTAAAATTAGAACACTCCAAAGCATGTTTGGCTAACGCATTATTAACATCTTTGCTATTGATAGCCAAACAATGCTCATAAATTATTTTATATAATGCTCTCACAGTTTTTCCCACATAAAAATTGTGGCAGGTAGAACACAATGCTAAATACACTACTCTTGCAGTTAAATCTGCCTTTACTGACCATCATCTTTTGAATGTAAGGAAAAAAGATGTTTTTAGAAGAATCAATAAACCTACATTGCCTACAGTTATAACAGAGGTATGTACCCATAGGTCCTCTAAAGATTTTATGTTCCCCTATTTCTAATATAGACTTTACACTTGCAACTTTTTTATAAATAAAACGGGAATGGTAACCTAAAATCCTAGCTAGGTCATGATTCCCTAAAATGACTTTCCAATTACTAGAAATGGCCTGTTTAATACTGTTAAAGTTTAAGCTAATGGGGACAGGAAAGGCACAGTCCATCCTTTCATCAGTGTTATTGTTTTTGTTTTTAGCAGAAAACCCACTAGTTAAAATTAGTGGGAACTTTTCCATCCTAACTAATAACACTTGTTCCAAAATCTTTTTTAACTTGTCATATGGATAACCTCTCTGAACAAACATAGTTATAAGTCTATTTGCTTCACTAATAAAATTTTCATTTTCTGAAATAAATCTACTGAGACTAGTAGAGTAATCCAAAAATTTTAATTAAGTTATGCATATCCTTGGAGGCATTAAGAACCCAATTTTAGTTTCTCCACTGCTAACATTGTTATGTGAGAATGTGGACCCATATCATATGATAGAAACCTCATTTGACTGAATCGCATTCGACTGACACCAAAAGACTAAAATTTCAAAAGACTGAAAAGTCACTTGGCTGAAACCCATAAGACTGAAACAGATAATACTGAATTTCAGTGTACTAAATTTTAAACTGGACCATATAAAACCAGAATAGGTGGGGGGCTATGCCGCCCCACACCCCCAATGTGGGGGGCTACACCCCCACACACCCCCTTTATATATATATATATATATATATATACATACATATATATATATATATATATATATATATATATATATATATATATATATATACATACATATATACTAACTCCAGGATCGCACTACAGTGGGAAAAAGGGCATAGTAGTGCCAGCATGTAGACTACTGTAAGGTAAGTGAAAGGTATCTGACCTTTTCCCCACTGTAGTGTGATCCTGGAGTTGGTATATATAGTTAGGGGGTGTGAGGTACGCAGCTCCCCCAAATTGGGGGGTGTGGGAGCATAGCCCCCCAGCTAGTCTGGTTTTATATAGTCCAGTTTACAATTTAGTATGTTGAAATTCAGTATTATGGGTTTCAGTCTTATGGGTTTCAGTCAAGTGACTTTTCAGTGTTTTGAAATTTCAGTCTTATGGTTTCAGTCAAATGTGTTTCAGTCAAATGAGGTTTCTATCATATGATAGGGATCTGAGAATGTATATATTGATGGGTTATGTTTAGAGAAGTAATCATGTCAAAGTTGCATTTATCTCCTTTTAAATGTTTTAGTTAAGCATACTGTAAAATGTCTTGAATGTTTAGCAGGTCATTTTCCATTCTTTTTATTTGTTCTTACACCAAGTTACTGATTTGACATACAAATAGACTTTAAAAGAGCCCCTGGTCATAATTTGAGGTTTGTTAATATGAAGATATGTTATTAATCACCCTCTTTTCTCACTGTTATTTAATCAATTAATGTCATGGATATGAGTGTTGACTCCATTTCATTTTTAGAAGGAATCTTTTCTATTGACATGAATGCATTATTCTAGAAAAGTTTAAAATAAATGTTGTTGATTCTTAAAGTCCATCAACCACCTTAAAATCTTAGCAGCTTTGTGTTTCAAGAGCTACCTCAAAAAAAGCCATCAGTGGTCACAGACATGCAGGAAAAATAAGAAATAAATCTAAATAATGAAAAGAGCTCTAATGAAAATAACCATATGGAATAAGTAAGATGCCTAGTTCAATTAGATTTTCCCAATTAAACTATCCATTGTTGTTTATGACTACTATATTTTTCTAGAGCCAAAAGGTAAAAATTAGCTAATCCTTTGTAAAAGCTTTACAGTGATCATATCATAGAAAAATGAGACATTTTGTATATGTTGTCAAATAAGCAGTTTGAAATGAAAGGAGATTCTGCATCAGTTATGAACATAGAAAATTAAAATATGTCAAGTATGTCAACCACCATAAATTCATAAATCCAAAATAAATTGTATTTAAGAAGTATGAAAACATTTTAAGATAAAGGTGGACATCAGTGAATCATACAGTCTATGACTTATTAAAACTTTGAATTAATGATCATAACAATATTGCTTATAAACAAATAAGTACCTAAATCAATCAACCACTCTGGAATCATAGATAAACTTACTAAGCTGAGCATTAATCCCTACATCACTCAATGGTTTGCCAGCTGGCTTACTGACAGAACCCACACTGTAAAAGTAGCTGACTCCAAATCCAGCTCCAGGCAAGTGACAAGTGGAGTACCGCAGGGTTCAGTCCTGGGACCGCTCTTGTTTGGCATCTACTTCTCTGAAGTACAGGCCAACACTTAGGGACTCTGGCTAACAAAGTTTGCAGATGACTGCAAACTGGGAGCCATTATTGAATCCCCAAATGATGTGGATATTCTACAAAATGGCCTTACAGAAACACATGCTTGGTGCCAGAGCCACGGGCTCAAGCTCAAGCTCAGTGCCAAGAAATGTATAGTTATCCCCTTTGGGAAAAAACATGTACCCGTGAATTACCACATAGGTAGCAGTGCACTAAACACTGAAAGTGTGACAAGAGACTTAGGGGCACAGGTGGACAGTGGTCTCACCTTCGATAACCACATCGCCACAACAGTCAGGAAATCTTTCTATGTGGCACACCTCATCACTAAGGGCATTTTATCCAGAAAAAAGAGAGGTCATTGTCCCACTGTACTCATCCCTCATTAGACCCATTATAGAATACAACGCCCCATTTGGTATGTACCTCTCAAGACATCTGCAACAAATGGAAAGGCCGCAGAAATACCTCACTAAAAGAATCACAGGCCTAAAGCAGATGTCCTATGCTGACCATCTAAAAGAACTCCAGCTATACTCTGTCGCATATCATCTACTCAGAGGCGATCTCTGCTTAACATATAACGCCATGTCAAACCCAGAGCTGTTGGACATGCTAGACTTAAAGAAATCCCAATCCCTCAGAGCCACACACTCAAGGGATCTAAACCTTGTAATCACAATGAACAAAACATGCTGGAGGGATAGGTTCCTAACCCAGAGACTCTCCAGACTCTGGAATAGACTGCCCATACATGTCAAGCAGAGTGCCTCTTTGGCCCTCTTCAAAAGGAACCTTGATGATTAGATGGGAGATAGGAAATTCACCCCGGGGATCACATCAGTCACTCTGCTAGACAGGGGTCCAGGGAAGTAAATATTGTGGGAAGAAATATCCAGGGAATTGTTATGGCTAGGCTTGTATAGGCCCTATTGCCTAGTGCCAACCTATGAAACTATGAACCTATAAGAAATACATGTTTTCACAATATATGTTATATATTCATTTCTATAAATTTATAAATTTAAATTAAATACTATAAACTATAAAGTTTTCTATTTTAAAATAAAAGATGTATAGCAGTTCTAAGAAACAATAATAAGTAGTTTAATTCATATTATACAAAGCAGAATGACCCCCCCCCCAAAAAAAAAAAAATCTAATAAATAGTAACCATATAAAATGTTTGAGTGAATAAGTAATTCAGGCAGAATTTAACCTCCTAACAATTAATTAATCTGTAAGTTTATTTGTATAAAAAGCAAGTTGGGTTTCATTTCCCATTTTTCAGTTCGTGTTTCACAGTTTCCTAAACCTTCTTCCCTGTCCTTATGTACTGCTTGCTCATCTTCCTCATTATGTCTTTGAATGAACCACCTGTATTCAGAGGTATATTTAAGGATACACATACCCTTTCACCAAAATCACACAACAGCCCAAATCCAAAACATCATAATCATAGGATTCCCTAAAAGAGTTGTACAAAGCCATCACTTTGACATTTTTACAGCACAACCTCCCATGTAAATTGATGAGAAAGAGTAATTTGAGGGGAGTGATTTCTCCTACATATGTATTGACTCTATGGGGTAGAAAAAGAAGTCCAGAAGAGAAAAGGAAACCAGCATGGGTTGATAGAAGTTAAAGAGCTGAATGTCACTTAGAATCACATATAGAGCAGATCATGGCCCCATACTGTGTCCCTTGTTGGTCAGTAGTCTCCAGTCCCATCTCTATCACCCCTACTAAATTCCAGATTGTGCAGTGGTCTTCATCATTCGTACTTTATAATATGGGGTACAGTTATAGTTCAATGGTTTCATAAGTTGACTTTACCCAGCCTGTGTGTCTTCCAGCTTTAGAGAAATAATGCCTCCCTGCATTGGTAACCTGAGGATATTACTGAACTAACTTGAGGTTAGAAGGGTTATAACTATAGCCTGGACGTGGTTCTATTCGTTGACAGTAAGATTCGTTCTGCCTCTTCTGTCTTTCAATATTTTTTCAATAAGTCCACAGTAAGCATGAAGTTGAAGCCAGCCTACTATTTAAACATAGGTATGTTGATGTAACATCATTAACAGCATCTTCTAGGAAACTTTGTAACTTATTCAGTGGAAGAGCAGGGTCATAAATTGCAGATAGTTCTGCCTAATGGGCTGGTTCTGGATTGTAATATTTATTTGGTTTAAATTAACAAAAAATGAACAATGGCTTTGAATCAGATCTCTCTCAAAGTGTTTAGTATGGCAGAGTATATCTTTATTTAACTATTTTAATTGTTGCTGTTATATACAAAGTATGAAATAAACTGTGATCCCTTCCTTAAATGCGTATTGTTAGTCAAGGTGCTGGAATTGTTGAAATGTTAGAATAACTTTGATTTGCAGTTCACAACATCTAGGTTGGTCATTTTCTATTTTCTCTTTATTAGGCTACATTAGTATGTTATGTAGATTGGGCCAATTGTTGCCTTCTGTAATGTTTTAACAAGATGAAAAGGGCTTGCAAGATCACCAAATTGCGCCTGCAAGTAATCGCCCTTATCAGTGATTAGAAATCCTTTAAAGACTGTGACACTGACAAGCACCAGAAAATTGTGACCGAAACGAACGAATTGCAGCTCACACTGCAACAACTAAACAGAGCACTATACAAATATGCGGTTGAACAGAAGGCATTGTGGAGAGGAAACATACTTTGTATAATAAAATGATGCAAGTTTAAATTGTTATGCTGTTCCTATAGTATATAATGATATTTTGAAATGTTCAGCCATCTAAGTGGCATGACTGATTAACCATTTCAATTTAACATACAAGAGTTGCTATTGTACAGTACAGTAACATGATCTCTGTTTTGATAATTGGAGAAAGTAATTAAAAAAGTGATTATTTGGAGGTTAGTATGGACATATTATATGGACAGGTATAACATACTTAGGATCTTGAAGATCTAATGAAACAATCTAATGAAGGGTCCCTGACAGATTTTTGTCTAGTTTGACATCTGAATTACTAGCCAAAGATTGCTGATATGCATGATGCTAGAGTTAACTGCTGCTCATGTAGGCATTGGCATAACCCTCAGTAACTCTCCCACATTCATAAGTACACATTCAAACACAAACATACACACACACACACACACACACACACACACACACACACACACACACACACACACACCCACCACAGTCTTTGCCCTGTTCCTGAATTATGTTTCCCAAGTACCTAGTGTTTCCCCTACCTCTAATTCCCTTACTGATGTCATCAGCATTATAGCACTGGCGTTTAAGTCAATCCTCTGTGTTTAGAGATTCCCCAACCCCTGATCCCCCATACTGTTGTCATGTTTGATAGATGAACACTACTTCAGTGTAGTAGGGCTGATCTACATGGCTGAACAACTTAATGAATTCACTTACTTTGTAGATGCCTTGCTGGAAATGGTTCTAGAGGAAAAAACACATGGCTCCCCCAGACCACCTCATTAGCATTCACTACTGTCACGCAGCCAGGCTACACACACACACACACACATGCCTATATATATATATATATATATATATATATATATATATATGTGTGTGTGTGTATACACATACACTCACACACACACACACACACACACACACACACACACATATATATATATATATATATATATATATTTTTTTTTTTTTTTTTAAAGGTTCCCTATTAAGTAAGCGAACGCTTAATATAGCAAACACTGTTTAATCGACAGCTAAATGTCAAGATGGCAAAATCCCAAAGACACGGAACAGCAATTTTTTCCCCAGGGAAAAAAATCACTGGGCTGTTTTCGGGACTTTGCCATTTCCTCCACTGTGGTGGAATCTCAGAGTTGGTATATTTAAGTAGGAGGGTGGGGGGGCACAGCCCCCACATCAGGGGGTGTGGGAGGCGAAGCCCCCACTTTATTTTGTGTTTGGGTTTTTTTTTGGCATTGTTTTGAAGACCAACAATTATTTTCTCTGGGAAAAAAAATCACTGTTCCGTTTGTTCGTACTTTTGTGTTTTCGTTTTTTTGGGTCGATTATACAGCGTTTGCTATTCTAAGCATCCGCTGTTATAATATAGACCCTTTTAAAATATGTTACAATAGTGCCTAATGGTAATAACGTAGCCAACAAGGTTATGTCTTTAAAACCATTCTGATTTTTTATGTGAGAATAATTGTGTTTAGAAGTAAATAAAAATGACACAAATTTAGTGATGTTCTTAAAAAATACTTATAATACTGCTTTTCGTAAAGTTTTCTTTACCTTGTTGTTGTTACTGTTTTAATGTTTTTAGCCTTTGTTATCAATAATTGCTTTCAAATATTAATATTTTATAGCATAAGTCATGAAATAAATAAACATCACTTGAAGGATTATTGTAAGGTAAGGTGCTGCAATAAGCTTGTCTGTGGCTCTCATCAAGTGAGCAGGTGTTGTCCGAATACAACACATATGTGGATCATTTCATACAGCCAGTCAGCTTGAGTGTTCTGCTGAGATGAGAGGGAAGGAGAATACCTAGAGACACAGGGAACCCATGCAGCATTTCACATACACAGTGACTAAAGTGCAGTTCTATAGCTGCTAAGCGGGCATCTTGGAATTAGCCCACAAGGCTGCCCAAGTACTCCAGCTCTGGTCCATTCCTATAGAATGTTTACTCTTTCACTTTTCTCCCCAGTCCCATAACTCATTATTGACCCTCTACACAGCTATGTGTATTGCAGTCTGCTAAACTCTCACACCATAGATTTTGTCTTTGTATTCTTACCTTTCTCCCTGCTCTAAACCACATAAAGGCATGACATTAGCTAATGGTGCTATCACCTGAATATTTATGACTGTCTGTGCTCTGATAAAGACCGGTTTTAGAATTCAGTCCTTTATTGAACTGTCCTGCACCAGTCGACTAAACCTCTCATGGTCTAAGACATCAGTAAACTCCCAATCCCCTCTTTTCCCTGAAGCTTACAGCCAATCTTCTAGCAAACAAAGAAGATGGACCTTCTCCACTCCTTGGCTGACAGTTACCACAGAGGATTATGGCTATGACCTGTTAATAAACCGATCACCATAGTCCGTGGTTTGATTCATTCAACTTCCATTCATCTACTGTGTGACTGTAAGCATCTCAGTTAACAGAACAGTGCTCCTGTGTTACCCCTGGGCTTGCTGGCTTAGAAATAAAAAAAAAAATGCATTGTAACATCAGATATGTTATTAAAGTTATACTATTATTGCAAAGCTTTTTGCCTTAGAGTTGAGGTTATGGCTTTGAAGGTGAGCTGCACCACTGCCACCAAACGTGGAGGCGGAGTAACACCATTGCCACCAAAGGTGATGCCTGATTGGCACCAGTGGTGTTTGAATCCCAGCACTACCATGCAAGAGTGAAGTAACAACAAAAAGGTGCACAAAAGTCTATTTCAATACATGCCCAACACTGGTCCCACCACTAATCAACAGATACCAACCAGCCCCACCTTTGATGTCAGCACCAACTTCCCATACTCATCCATTAGAGGATTAACATGAACCTCAGGAGTATAATGCATAAGACTCAATGATTCCATGCATGGCTGTTCCATTAGTCCCAACATATTACTATAGTTACTGAATCATGGCTCAAACCAGAGATAAAAAGCAATGAGATCTTGTCCCAGGTTACAATATTCACAGTATGGACACCAATAATTTAGAAGACAACAATAGTAAAATAAAACACTCCAATAACGTTCCTACATTTAACAATGCTGAAACCATCCATGTTCAACTTTTAATACGCCCCCAAAAAAATAATCATTATAGGCATCTACTGTAACCTGGAAATAGCTTCCTGATAGCCACAGATATTTTCCATTAGATATCACAAAATGTACATCAAGAAACCATAATAATGAGTGACCTCAACATTTATTGGCAATCTTGTAACTCAACAACCCCCTTAAACTCCCTGAATCTTTCAGCTTCACCCAACTTATCCAATCCACAACTAGAAAAGATAAGGAAACAAATAGTCTACATTGGACTAGATCCTAACCAATAAACCCATTTTTATAAATTCAGTAGGAACACTTCCTGATAGCATCAGTGATCATCTGCCTATACTAAGATAATGCCCTACTATTAACAAGGCAATAACATAGAATCAAATAAGAAACCTGTCAAAATTTAACCTTCATCTCCTCACTCAAACTCTGTAATTGAAATATACTAAAAACCTTACCCCTAGATGACGTAGTCTCTCACTTTAACAAAAGCTTCTTAAACATCTTAAATGAAATGGCACCAATTCATTTGGAGCAAAAGTGTAAAATCAACAGTGAAACGGGGGTACCCCTATAAAACACAGGACACCTACCAGTACGTTAGACATCTTGGAAACCTAGTCAAAAAACAAATCAGATATGATTAACAGTCCTATTATGTTAAACTCCAAAACACCAAAAAACACCATAACAATCAGAAACTATTCTAGTCATCTATCAAAAAATGTCTCCACCCAGGCCAGACCTCGACTCCAAACCCCGTTACCTCTAACAGCAATGAAAGTACAACGATGAAATTAAATTCATATTTTACAAACTATTCTGTTACTAATCAAAGACAATAAACATAACACTACGCCTAACAAAGTGCCTCTAAACTTAAATATTAATGGCTTTACATTTAAAACTGCCCAAACTTCCACAAAAAGAAAATCACTACACTAATTAAAAAACACTACCTTAGCAGTTGATAACCTACCTCTTGAATATTTAAAACTAGCAGCAGATGTCTTGGCCCTCCCCATTTCAATCCTAATCAATAGACCCATAACAGAAAATCTAGCTCCCAGCCTATGGAAAATGTCTTAGATCATACCACTACACAAAGGTGGTACCTCAACCAAAATCTCAAACTTCCGACCAATAGCTATTCTACCTCCCATATCCCAAATAATGTATTCATACCCCACTTGTGGGCCATCTAAGAAGCAATAACCTACTTTCCAAAACCTAGCATGGTTTCTGCCCTGGTCATAGTACCACTACTGTTCTCATCAATATTTGCAACATAATCAACCAAAATAGGAATGAAGGCGACTTAGTATTATCCCTAGTTATCCTCTATAGCCATCTGCACCATTTCCCATCACAAACTACTGCCTGCACACCCCAGTCTTGGGTTCATCCCTCTCCTGGTGACAAAGCTACCTGACCAATAGATAAAAAGCCATGAAATGGCAATAAGACCTTTCTCCACCTTTCTCAGTTACAGTAGGTGCTCCACAAGGATCAATATTGGGTCTACTTCTATTGAACATAGTCATAAATAAACTCCATGTTGCAACAAGCTTGGCATCATTTGTGCTATACACAGACAAATCTATCCTCATCTGTTCTTCCCCATCATTCTCCAAACTCCAGGAACTCACCCAAATCTCTTTCTCAGTAGTAGATTCCTGCCTAAACAATTCCCAATTGCTCCTGAACCCGCCCACCCAAAAAAAAAATCATGATCTTTACTCTTAAAACACTCTCAGAATTTAAACGCTTTTCATATCTTTTCATCTAACAGTAACCCAAAGTATGTTACTAGGTGTTCTAATCAATGAAAAACTAAAATTTGACCAGCACTTTCTGCAATCCATCAAAAAAAACATACATTAAACTTATCTGTCTTTACACTGCCAAACCATACATCTCTGATTCTACCCAACAATCCATAGCCAGAACTTACCTAATCCCTGCTCAGTGCATCACTAGTTCTCACCATCTTGAACAAAATTGATAAATACAAACTTGAGATTTGTTTGTCACACACTTATCACATAAATCTCACCACTGTAAAGTTCCAAAAGAAGTGCAGTGGCTAGAACTACCCCACTGTTTGTCATAGTTCCAGTTAGTCATGGCTCACAAACTTATTTACACCCCAGAAAATGCCCTGCCCTCCAAGGTACCCTGCAATACTACTACTGTACCAGAGAGCTAAGATCCAGCAAATAATCCCTCCTACTTATAACCAAATCAAATAATTATACTGGCGACTCTCCATACTCTTAAGTATGTCTCAAAACTCTGTAACTCTATCCCCTTCTAAACTGGACAATTACAGAAACTGCCTATTTTCAAATCTCAGCTCAAGCACTACCTGAACAATAACTGTCTATGTTCATGCACCTGGATAGCCCCACCAACACCCTTAACACTCTACATTTACCTATTACCTCTCCTTTCCATTTCTTCTCCTTCTTTTTCTTCCTCTGTCAGTCATCCCATCTTTTTCTTTCTCATCTATATATTCTCCAGTCATCCTCCTAGCTGTTATTGGAAACTTTTTCCTTTGTACTAATCCCCTATGTTATCATGTGATAGATAGATGTGTTATCATGTGACAGGTAGATATGTTATCACGTGAAACATAGGTGTGTTTGTGCTCTGCATCATGCAGATTTTCACACACATTACTCCAGAAATGTTTTTTTAACATATTCCCTTATTTTTTCTGTACATATTCACCTATATTGCTTACTCTGTATATACACCTGTGTTTCTATTATCATGCTCTGTGTAAAACTGTGTACTGTGTCTTTGTTTATATTGTAAGCAACTGAATTTATTCTATTGGAGATTTTCTCCTCAGGCCTCCAGTGAAAATGGCCACTGCTCAGTCGGACTTTCCTAGCAAAAAATATAAATTAATTAATTAACTAATTAATTAATCCATAAAGTATAAGTTGCCTCCAGGAGCACTATAGGAATATAAACTGTTGTCTAAGGTATTGCCTTTCAACCTCTACATCCAAATTCAGCTGCAAACTAGCCACTTAAATAAATGTCCCAGCACTCCCAGGCACCTGCCTGCCACTCTCCCAGTGCATCAGTGTTTTACAGCACCCCTTTATTCATGGTCACTGCCTTTTACACAAGGTGTTATTTTCGTACACACACACTCACACACACACACACACACACACACACACACACACACACACACACACACACACACACACACAGTAGTACTGCCACCACCCTTGAGTTTTAGGGCCACAGTCACTGGTTGCTCTAAAATCAAGGCACATATGAAACACACCAATCAATATCTGTTTCACTTGTAGTTGGCCTAAACTGTCTTATGAAAGATGAATCCCATACACTTGTCACCCAACATTGTAAATAATTGTTACCCTCTTGTCAGATAAGTGGCAGCACATAAATAAATACACAAATAGCAGCCACGAGATTGTAAAGGTAAATAAATGAACTTTTCTTAAAAAATAAAGACAACTTGTACAAATACAAAGTACAATATATGTAGGTTGTCCCACACAGGGAATTAAATAAAAGGCAATGAAAATAAATAGGATGCCTACAGAAAAAAAAAACTGAGCTTCAGAAATCAAATTCCCTGGCTACCAAGAAATACTGACCCTACTCCATCAACATTTTTTCTCCTTTTCTTCAGAGCATACAGTTATATGGTATATTTCCCCTTAACCCTCAGTGTCCAAGACATCATCATCCTGTTGCTGGGAAAACTTGTGGATAGACTAATTCCTTTATTTAACATAGCAGTCAACAAAGTTTGAGCATAAACATAGACTTCTACTTCCTTTTAATCCTTGAATCCACCACAGTGTCCCAGAGACAAATTATTATAGCAATCACACCCCACTGGTCTTTCATCTTTGTTACCTTAACAAGAAGTGCCAGCACATTTCTATATTCAACATAGTCCCACATTCCTAGCCATGAAAATAGCACACTGCAGATTAACATGAGAGAAGAAAAAGAATACGCATTACATTTTTAACAGTTTTATACAGCTAGGCATTACCCAGAGCTTCACACTTGCTTGTCTAATAGCATGGCCCTTCCACCCAAAGTAGCTTTAGAAATTTATCTAAAACAATGTAATTAATTCTAAGTCATACATTGTTAAACTTCAAATCCACACCACATCTAGTTAACTCTGCTGAATATGTGGAAACATGCACCACCACACTATACCTGTATGTAAGCAGATGCATAGATGCAGCTGTACTCTATAGAAACAACTGCAGGGCAAATCCTAGAAACAAACCCTCATGGTGGAACCATAATATCAACAAGCCGTATAATAAAATAATTTTGACCAAAGGTAAAAAGAGTAATTCCCAGAATGATGGAGTGCTTTCATTGAAATAAACAAGCAACTCAAGAGCTTAATAAAATCCACAAAAAAAAAAAAAAGTTTGAGGCTAAAATAGCCACCCAAGCCAAATAAAATCATAGGGCCTTTTTTAGTTATGTTAATGATCTCAAATCTTATAATCCATGTGGTTATAGATTAGCCATACCCATCCCATGGTTGTTAATTATAATAACCCTAATGAGAATAACTGGGACCATACAGGGAGGATCCGTGCATGGGATAAAGCATTAGGAGCTGCCTCTGACCATTAATAGTACAGAGGGAAGTCCTGGGGTAAATTTTCTGTTTCCCATCCATAGAACTAAGTTGCACTTGAATATGGACAGGGATGAACTTTGGTTTATGTGGATGGGGACTCTGTTCCACAGCAGCCGTATCTCTGCAAGATATACCTATCTCTCCAAACCATTCTGTTGATATTGCAGAAGAGGTTTAGATACCTAGACTGACTATTTCTGATGCTATGCAGTAAGGCCATCAGTAATGAGTCATAGGATGTCTTGTATGCCAAATACAGGTCACCTCTTAACAGTCTGTAGGATACTAATATAGTGACAGGGCGTTGAGTCAGTCCATGAAGGATATATTGTTTAAGCCTTGTATCCTTTTAGTAAGGTATCTCTGTAGAAGTTCTAGTTGTTGAATGTATCTGGACAGTTACATGCAAAAGGGGACATTATATCCAATGACTGGCCTAATGAGGGCATAGAAAAAGGGGGATAATGACATCCCTAGATCTAGACACAATCCCTTTGTTTATAAGCTGTGCAATATAGAAGAACTTCCTTACAACAATAGACATATGTTGGTTAACAGCTAGGTCACTATCCACATAAGTTCCCAAATCCTGAACAACTAGGTCAACTCTTAGGGGCAGATTGTCAATGGTGGTTCCTTGAATAGATGATTTCCCAAAAAGTACAATAATCCATTTCTTGACATTTAGTTTCAGTCTATGATTTTGACAAGTTATTTATCTGATACAAAGGTTCCTGCAGGATGGCTAAGTCATTTCAGGATTCAATGACTTATCCTAGGTTGCAGTCATCTGCAAACTTAGTCAGACAGAGCCCTTTGGCATTGGTTTTTACTTGAGAAAAATAGATGCCAAGCAGGACAGGTGCCAGCACAGGATCCGGGGGGGGGGGGACACACCAATGGTGACTGGTCTCTTTGTGGAGATAACTTTCCCTATTTTGATTATCTGCATCCTATCTGTCAGCCACTTGGCAATCAAGTGGGTGACAGTGGTTTATTTATTTTTTACTTTTATTCTTGATACTTTGTACTTTTCATATACAGGACTTATCCTGGGTACCTAGTGATTTGTTTTTGGTAAATATGTATTTTTCTGTATACATCCACTGTACTTTCTAAGCATATCTGAGGACAAAGAAGTCTGCCCTCCTATGTGACTTAATTATAATGCTAATTTATTTCAAAGTTCTATTACTGCTTTGCAAGTATGCTTTGTGAAACTAGTTTTAGGTCCCTGTTTGTTTGCATGCACCTAATGTTGAATAAACTGGAGAGACTGCTCCTCCTTGGAAGGGCTTTGAGAAATTATGTGAAGCAGGATCTTTTTATATTCATTGCATTTATTTATTTGGCTTTTTTTACTGGGAAATTCTGCTTGGGCAAATATACTTTTCAGCAGGAGCCCACAAAGAAAAACTTCCCATTTCATACATTTGAATAAGTATGAGTAAAAAATAAATAAAAATAAAAATAAATGTGAATAAGTACAAGTATTTTACTCATAAGAGTGAAATACAGACTGCACTCTGGATTATATAACTTAATAGGCGATCGATATTTTACATAACTATGTAAGATTTACAGCATATTAAGATCAGACACGTCTATAGAATGCAGTATATACTGCATGTAAAATCATCCATCAATAGAACATTCATCATAATTTTATAGTGCATGTACATAATACCTCCACGCTCCCACTATAACATTAGTACACATTCAGCAGGTAAGGCATATGCATATTTTATCCGATCAGATTCACTAAAGATATATAAACCGGAGATTACTATAGTAAAAGTTTGAGACTTTAGTGACACTGGTTTGATCTGACTGCATGATATGGGGAATTAGTAATGGGATTAGTGCAAGGACAATATGTTAAATTAATAGGTATGATTTCACTGAAACTATAAATTATATATGGGATACGATTATAAATAAGAAAGGTCTTAGTAATGGAGTTGTTATAAGTTCAGGACCATTTGTTTGAGAGGGACATTTTCAGAGAGAGTTTAAAATTGTAGAAAAGATAAGGTATTTCTGGTATCTGCTGAGACGAAGCCCCACAGTTTACCAATATATACAGAATACAGGCAATCAGAATTATGAGTTTTAGATTTTAGAGTGAGTCCTGGGTATTAGTTTAGTGAGCATTGTTCTCTGGGAGGTATGTACCAGTGCAAACTTTGCAATTTTTTTTGTTCTTTGATTTTAAAAGCTACTGATTGATTAATTAAATAAAGAAATGCAATTACTTCATTAAAAATAATTGATTAATGCTTATTTTCATTTGCTGAATGTTGGACTTTGCTGTGGAGTTCCTGCCTTTTGGCACTACTCAGAACCATGCTTGTATTTTACCCAGTTTGAAGAGATTACGCATACATTATATAATACAGATATTAGTTCACATACTTGTCTGATTCCCAAAACTGATGTGTGTTACAGGCAATGGGCTTCCATACTCTTCTAAACCCCATGATCTTGTAAATATGCTACTACTCAAGCAAAATAAACTAATACAATTAATGACTGAATGACTGAATGACTGACTGAATGAATGAATGAATGAATAAAAAGTGAAAATATGATAGGATTAAAAATAAAAGCAGGGTAATGGGTTAAGGACTTTTGTGGTCCATCACTGAAGGTGGAGGTGGCAATGCATAACAATGAGCATAGGTTCTAGACTTGCAAGGGGTATTTGGATAGTATAAACTGTTGAGCATTTCTTATTCTTAACAAGCAAAGGTTACTAAAGTTTACCCCCACTCACTTTACCCAAAGGTTTTCTTATCAGTTGTATGAATGTTGTGATATCTACAGTACTTTTTGAATACCCTTTCAGGTAATATGAATGAAAACCTGTCATGAGTAATATAGTGTTTAGCTATATATCAATATTCTATGCCTATGTAGCTGCAGTCTTGGTCAGATAAAGGGTTGTTTGTGAGCACTGCTAATATTAAATCTGAGAGAAGAAAGGTTAAGAGATTTTGTTAGAGTCTTAGAGCCATGCTAAGCATCACTACTGAAAATATAGCCCACTCATATTTATTTTATTTTATTTTATTTATTTCATTTTACATTTGTTAACTGGGAAAGTCCGACTGGATACAGGTCCATTTTCAGCGGAGGCCCGGGGAGAAAAGCTCCAAATGTACAAAAACAAGTGGAAATACAGTGAAATTATTACAGTGAGTTATCACAAAACAGATTTGTTTAACAATATGTATACACAGGAACATGTTTTTCTCACATACACACAGCAAAGGTTGGAAGCAAGTAGCTGAGAAAGAAGTAGTTAAAGATTTCATCTGAAAAAGGAAAACACATATATTAAGGTGGTTATCATACATGGTGTAGTGTTAACTTTAAATCTGTCCAGTAGGTGGGTGATACACAGAATTTTAAACAGTTAGAGAGTCAGAGTTTATTCTTGTAGTGAGGTTCTCATTTATGAATTATGTTTGAGTGGGGGTTAGTCAGGGTGTGTACAGGGACAAAGCCACTGCATTTTTAGGTATTTCCTAAGGGATGTTTTGAATTGGGATAAGGAGAGGTCAGTGGTGAGTTCAGCAGGAAGTAGGTTCCAGTTTTTACCAGCAGAGTTGGAGAATAGTGATTCACCAGCTGAACTGTTGGTTTTAACAGTTTGCACTACCAATTTATCGGAAGAGAGAATGAATTTTAGGTTACTGTAGGGAGCAATAATATTTTTCAGTATAGGTGTACTGTCTGGTTGGTAGAGGATTTTGTGAACAACTATTAGTTAGTTATATTGCAGTTGATAGGGTAGTCAGTGATGGGTTCTATAATCTGATCCTGTGGCAAATCTGGCAATGTTATTGTAGCACCTAGTAAATTTATTGAGGTTTGATTTGCTTAGGTTTATGAAGATGGGTGAGGCATAAAGAAGGGTTGATAGCAGATGTGTACGGGCAATAACAGTTCTAGAAGATGGGGTTAGGAATGGTTTAATCCTGTATAAAGAGACTCATTTTTTATTAACTGTTTTAATAGTTTTGTCTATGTGAGCATCAAACTTGAGGTTGTTGTCGATGATCACTCCCAGTAGTTTAGTATTAGGTTCTAGGGAAATTATGGTACCATAGTTAGATATTATGGTGAGATGTGGTGAGGGGACCTTGCAAGTGGTGGAGAAGAGTAATACTTTGGTTTTATTTGGGTTTAATAGTAGTTGGCGACCAGTGAGCCAGTTCTCTACTTTGTTGAAAGTGATTTGGGACAAGGACTGTAAATCTGTGGGGGAGGTGGCAGAGCAGATTATGGTTGAGTCATCTGCATACAGAATACAAGTTGCATCAGGGATGACTTTGTACAGGTCATTAATGAATATGGAGAATAGGAGGGGACCTAATATAGATCCCTGTGGGACTCCCAAGGGTGACTGGTAAAAGAGACGATAGGTTATTCTTGCATAGTACAGCTTGTTGTCTACCACTTAGGTAAGATTGAAACCAGGTAATTGCTAGGTTATCTATGGAGAGTGATTTTAATGTGTTTAAGAGTAGCTAGTGATTTACCATATCAAATGCCTTGGATATGTCAAGGAAGAGGGCTGAGGAGAGCTTGTTGTCATTTTGGTTTTGATTTATTGTATGGGAGAAGGAAAGAAGGGCTGAGGTTGTAATATGGCAAGGTCTAAATCCGTGCTGGGAGGGGGCTAGGAGAGTGTTTTGATTCAGATAGGCAAGAAATTGCTTGTGGATACATTTTTCCATTATTTTAGCCAAGGGAGACAGAATGGTTATAGGCCTATAATTTGAAAGTTCAGTGAATCTCCCCCTTTATGAAGAGGAACAATGTGGGAGATTTTTCAGATGTGGGGGATATGGGCTTCGTGGATAGTTCTATTGATTAAAATTGATATGGGTTATGCTATTTCATTAGCGGCTTTTTGGAGATATTCTGCAGGTAGTAGGTCTGCTGAAAGGGTGGTGGGTTTCAGTTTTTTAAGTAGGGACTTAATAAAAGATGTTGGTACTGGATCAAGCTTAAAGGGGACCTTATTATCAGATGTGGGGTTGGTGGTACTTGGGGTATAGGGAGATAGCTCACTGGCTAGAGACTGCATGGTTTCTGTGAAGAAAGTGTTAAAGGTGTTAGCAACAGTTTTAGGGGGTTGTTGGAGGGTAGTTAAGGGGGTAGGGGTAGTTGATTGGCCTGGGTGGAGAAGTTTGTTTACGCCTGACCAGAATTTTTGTGGTTGATTTTGGAGCTTTTGTTGCATATTACAGCAGTAATTATTTTTGTCTAGCATAATAAACTTCTTTGTATCATTTCTCAGCTGTTTATATATAAGGTGGTCTTTTGGGGATTTAATGGGTCTCCAGGAGGGCCATGCTTTGTTTCTGCTAATAATTTTTTGTGTATCATTGGACAGCCATGGTGCTACTTTGTTATTGGTTCTGATAGTGTGCGGGGGAGCATGGTTATCCAGGATAGCAAGAAATGTAGAGTTTAAGTATGAGACTGCTTCATCTAGTGGAAGTAGCCATAGGTTGGAACAGTCACATGTGTTAAGTTCATTCTGAAATTTAGTCTGAATAAAGTTCTTACAACTTCTAATGGTTTTAAAGGAAGATTGTTGAGGGATGTCATTTCTTTTTTTGATTATATAGGTCAGGAAGTGATCACTAAAGTCCTCAGGTAGGGTGCCTGTTTTATATATCTGGGTAGGTTGTTTATTAATATCCAGTCTAGGATACTTTCCTTTTTGTTAGGCTTATTGATTCTGGTTGGGGGAAGATCTCATCTGGGAGAAGCCATGCAAATTTATATGGGTGGAGGGGAAGTGTGAAGAGCAAGTATTCCAGTCGATATTAACATCCCAGAGAATAAAAGTTTCCTGGGAACAGTTAGTGGAGAGCCATTGGAGGATACCCTCCAAGGTATTTGTGTTGTCACCTGGGGGAATATAGATACATGCAATGTTTATAGATTTACGTTTGTTGAGTTGGACCTTTGTGATGAGTATTTCTGCATTGTTAGTAAACAAGGCATTTGGGGTACTAGTTTTGCAAACTTCCAGAGTGGATTTATACAAGATGGCTACCCCCCATCCTTTCTTAGAGATGCAATCAAGTCTTAATATATTGTACCCTGGGGGTATAACCTCATTATCAATGGTAGTAGGTTTGAGCCAGGTTTCGGAAAGGCATAGTACATCAGGGGAGTGGACATCTAGGAGGGCATGTAGATAGTGAATTTTCTTGTTTATCCTTCTAATGTTCAGGTGACACACTAGGAGTGAGTTGGGAGCATTATTTGATTTTCGTAGGCTAGTACGGGTGTTATTTGCGGGGCTGATAGTAACAGGTGGGGTTGGGCCTGGGTTAGCGTGGATGTCACCATCCACTATGAGGTTAGGTAGTAATCTAATAGCAGGTTTCTGGAGTTTTAATAAGACTTTGTGGTAGTATTTAGTTTTAGGATTAATATATGAAGCACAAATGGGATGTTGAGTTTTTGCATTAAAAGAGTTTGATGAGAGGTGGGGTAGTGGTTGGTTAGAATTATGTGGCCGATTAATAGTACTGGTTTTGGTTCTAAGGTAGTGGGTGCCAGGGAGGTGTTGGTATTCATAGACTGTGAGAAGATAGAGAATTATAAGTGGGGGGATTAGGCAGTAAATAGGATTAGAGTTTGAAGATTTATTAAAAGTATGTGGAGGCATTGTAGGGGTATTTGAGTAATGCTTGTTTAAAATAGAGTTGGGGTGTTCATAATTAGCATATAGTGAGAGACTGGAGAGTTTGAGTAATAGGGCTGGGTCCTGTGAATGATTGGTTAATGCTGATTGATTCTGATGAGTGGGAGTGGTATTAGATGAGGGGGAGTGGCAAGATGATAATAAGTGTAGGACAACTGGGGGCGGGTGGAAATTGGGGGCAGGGTAAGGGAGCAGAGTGAGCCCACAGGGCAAATGGAGTGGGTAGAGCCAAAAGAAGAAGAGGATCAAGGAGAACAATCAATCAGTGTAGTGCTGAAGTCTAAAGGTAAATGTGTTGAGATATATAAGAAGGTAAGAGGCTTAAAAAAATAGAAGTGGGATTATGGCAGAGTGATATAAGGAAATATTTGTATGGTTATACTGGGACCACAGTGTGAGAGATAACAAAATAATAAAGAGATGACTAAGAACTGTGTTAAGGGGATTCGATGAAGAGTAGGTAAAGTGAGTTAGAGACCCTAAAGCTAATAGTATGGAGCCACCTTGTGGGCAGGTGGGGCACTTGGATGCACTAATAGTATGAAGCCACCTAGAGAGCAGTGGGCTACTTACATGTGAGCACACTACTGGGGATTCCTATGAAGCAAGGCAGAAAGGCTAAGTCAAAAGATGGTGCTTTTCTACATCAGGTTTTTGATACCTCTGTAATTAAGCAGGAGTGGGAGGGAGGTGTGCAGGTTTAAGGTGGGGGGGACACAAAGTAATGCAAGGTTGTGAGTCAGAAAAACTCGACTAAGCCAGCTGCTAAAAAGAAAACAGGAAAACCAAGCTAAGTTAATTCCAGGTCTGTGGGGTGCAATATTTTCCTAATAACTACAAATGTTATGCTACTAATCTAGTACAGAGTGGTGAAAAGGACCACCACTTCTGCAGGGAAAAACAAAAGAAGTATGGGCTGCAGATACATACAGAAACTTTTTCCAAGAGAAAGCAGTTTTCATATTTCATAAATTCATACTAGGGTATTAGTCTGCAGGAAATTTCAAGCCTAGTTACTAACAAGAGGTCAAAACCAAACTCTGTACCTTGTATTTGTAAGGTTAAGACCTTGACCACTAGGCCAACTATCCCCCCATTTTGCCCACTCAGGATCAGCATCTTTTGAGCAGTCCCAAAGAACATGACATGTATTATACATAATCATGACACATGACTGTCCACTAGCCCAACAGCCCAGCCTCAGCTATCTCTGCAAAAAATAATTGTAAAAAAATAATTATAATGTCATTTGCCTCATGATCTCTGTAGTAAATGCAGATCTCATGAACAAGGGCTTCAAGAGATTAAGAAGTAGCCAAAATCCAAAGGCTAATGTCCTCTCAACTGGATGGTGGTTGTGCCAGTGAAATAGATGGCATTTTAAATTCTGTTTTCTGTCATAATATGAATAGACAAGCTAAAAAGACAGCTTATCTTAACTTTGTTGGAACCTATAAAAACTGAGTAAAAATTAAAGTGATTCTTGCAGCCAACAGTTCTCTTTTTCAATAATGCAAAGGCATCTCAGAAAGTAAGTAAAGAAATCTAAACAAAACCATTTGAATTTATGCCAATACACATGTAACTGATATGCAAATTTAAGCGATATGGAAAACAAAACCAGAAGTAAGAAATCTGAATACCTGACTTACACACCATTGATTTACTGGTTCGTTCCAACACACAAGCTTTTCTTTTGAGTCCTAAGCACTCCCTGCCTTTTTAAAAGACAAATGCTCCCTTATGTTCAGCTCCATGAATACTCTTGTTGCAAGTTAAAAAGTGACTGCATCATGCATTCTGTAAATATAAATTGATCCCACTTACAATGAACTGTTGTTACCAACTGACAAAGCATTTCAGTTTTCTTGTATTCAAAAGGCCTTTCTTTAAGAACAGAACTAAAACATGAAACTGAAATGTAGAAGACAGTTCTGCCCAACATAAAAAGTTCTACTCAACTTATAGACAGGTATAAATAAAAAAGAAAAAGCAATTACTTTAGGTACTAGCATCTGTAAGTACCAACATAACTATGCTTGCTAGACTTAAAAGCAAAGCATAACAGATCTGTAAACTGGGAAATGTATCACCCTAGTAAACAACTGTAACATAAAAGAAAAAAAGCAATTTAGATAATGCTATATATAGACAATTTATTAGACAAGACATGCCAAAGTATGGAACTTTATTTATGCATTCTTGTTGAGCTCACTGAAGTGTCTGTTAGGAGAGACCCGTGAGTGAAGTAAAGTGACAAATCATGGATAATACATGTAAGAAGAATTTGCTCAGATAAATATCAAATGCAAGTCACACTTGTAACTGACAACAGTTAAGTAAGCAGCAAACAAAAGGAGGAGGAGAAACAACAAACAGTGTGTGAGCAGGAACAATGAAAATACCATATTGATATAATAGGTAGTAAAAATAGTTATGTACATTAATTAAAAAGGCAAAAAAGTTAAATAGCACAGAAATGAAAACAGTGTATGCATTACATAAGCAGAAACAAACATATTTTATGTGCAAGACATACACCATAGCCGGTAGAAAGTAGTGTCCAGCAATAACCAGCACATATTGATGCCCAGCTGATGTTAGAAATATGATGTCTACTGTTATGATTTTTGCTACTAAATACAGACTAAGGCACTAGATGGACATGAGGTATGAAAAACAAAGACACTTTATGAACATCTATGTTGAGGAATGTTCCAGACAATAGTAGGTAACTAACTGTGCAGCATCTCGTATCTGATGGCATGCATGTGGACACTAATGCATAGAAGTAATCTTTGTATTAATCCAGCTAGTGGGGTTCGATTATTTTGCACTTTGGAGCTCTCTTTAAACAATGCAGAGGTCATCACAGAGTGCCAAGCCCAACACAACAATAAATTATTGGTGTCATTGAGTTACAAAAAAGGTTCAGTTTTGCAACACAGAACTTGCAGTTTGCCAAGTTAATTTTGAAAAGCTTTACAAGACTGAAGCACTGGTATATGAGGTAAATAATAAACACCTAGAGATAATAAGGACAGAGGCAGGATGTTAGGAGCAGAATGTGAAGAAATTAAACTAGGTTTATAATGACCTTTTGCAGCAGCCTGATAAATGTTCTTAGAATCTGCTCCTGACGAAGGACAAAGTAGGCATCTTTCCATGGAGTCGCAAATGGATAGTTATGGCAACGTCAGGTCAAAATAGTTTCAGACCCCACCCCACCCCATCACTCTCTGGCCAGTTTTCCTTTTGTCAAACATAATTTTGATTTGGAATGCGTTAAAGGTAAGAAACAACATTTCAGATATAAATGTGTTTAAAAGCAACTGGTCTGAGGTATACTTTTTTACTGTTGTCACTTGAAACTTGAAAAAATCATTGACATATTGAATGATTTGGATTTTTACATAATACTACCACAGTTCATTCACAAATGCTATGGAAAGAAGTCAAAGTACTGAAATGTATGGAACTCAGCTAGTAATCTGTATCAAATGAGAGAAGTTGACAGCCAGCATATTTTCTGTGACCAGCCAGCCAACTACAACTTTCTAAAACAACCAACATGCTATGTTATCATGCATAATCTCAGCAGTTCATTATAAAAGATACCAGCCTAGCATATGCCTTTGATAGACACATGGAGATAATTTCTGAG